>NC_092047.1:89013911-89096407 GCF_003086295.3 Arachis hypogaea | reverse complement strand
AATGTTATATTTGTTTTTCCTTTAGCCATTTGATTGAGAAGTGTTAAAATGGTTGGATGTGGTTTTGGAAATTTGGTAAATGTCAATGTGTGAGTTGAGGATGCTTATATTGATTTTGGTATTTTGATTGATTTCAAGAAAAGGGATGAAATTTGGCATGTTTTGATTGATTTTGAAAGAGTTGAAAGTGGCTTTTTTGAAATCACTTTATATTTTGTATGAAAACATGGTTTTTGGGCATACTTTGACGGGACATAACTTGGACTACGGATCTATGATTTATGCCAAATCTATTTAGAAATGAAATTGGATCCGGGATGTCTATGCCGTTCGAAAACGGGTGAAAAACGATTTAAAATGAGAAAGTTATGTCCGTCGAAAGATTGGGGGTTGAATCTGTGAATTCTGCAGCTTTTAACTTAGAAAATTTTTAGCAGAATGACCCTCCGCGCGTAGGCGCACTTGGCGCGTATGCGCCGTTCTTCGAGAAAGCACCGTCCACGCGTGCGCGTGGTGTGTGCGTGCGCGTCGATGCGCTGCACCAAATGCCCAGCTATTTTCCCGAGAGTTGTGCCAGAGTTGTGCCAGTTTTGTGCCTGGGGCACAAATGTATCCGCGTGTATGCATGGCTAACGCGTGCGCGTCGTTTGGCTAATTTTCAATCTGCGCGTTCGCGCGTATGACGCTTGCGCGTCGAGAAGTTTTAAGGCCATCCACGCGTGCGCGTGGGTGCGCGTACGCGTGGCCCTATTTTCATCCCGAAGTTGATTTTTGAGTTTTAAAAGCCAAATTTTATACTTCTAAGCTCCGATCTCACCACTTATGTCTTAAATCATTATGATATGCCTAGCAATGAGACAAGGAGCTAGTGAATGTAGTAACTTGCGATGAAGCTAGGGAAAAATGAATGATCAATGAGGATCAAAGATGATTATGTGAGATGCGGAGGATGGCGGTGGAAGTGCTTGTTATGCCATGGGCCGAAGGGCCGTGATTGTTAATGAATTGGCTGGTTATGGATTTAACCGTGAGCCGGATGGCTAGATTATGCCGTGTTACGGTGGAGCCATGATTATGGCTAAGTATAAATGCATATATGCTGTTGAATGAATTGTAAATGTTTGCACTTCTACCATCGGAGATGAGGGTTTCCCTGGGAGGAAGCAGTGGCTAGCCACCACGTGCTCCAGGTTGAGACTCGAAGCTCTTTTGACCCTATGTCGTAAGTGTGGCCGGGCACTGTGAAAGGCCCGGATGAGCTCGCCCCCGTAAATATTCACCAGTGAGGGTGATGGATATGGATCATGACTATGATCAAGTTTAAGATGAGTATAACTCGAGTTGGGATGCGCGACAGAGGGACAGTCCAATGGTTAGCTACCAGGACTTGTCAGGTTGGCTCTATAACCGACAGATGATATCATCAGCCACTATGGACAGGCATGCATCATAAGCATACTACATGAATTGTTTGAGATTGCCTATTTGACTGCATATTACTTGCTAATTGTCTAAATGCCTTATCTGTTCCTATTTGTAAATCTCTTGTCTGATATAACTGTGTTTGCTATATTATACTCCTGCTGGTGGTTGGGAGGTACGAAGGAATTGGAAAGGGAAGTACTAGTTAGACTGAAGGATCTTTAGTCAGTTGCCACTTACGGTTTAGTATGTTTATAAGCTTTGATATTATCTGGAGGAAGTTCTAGGATTGCCTTCGCTTTCCTCTATTATTATGTATTATATATGTGAAAGCTGTTACCGTGCTGGGGACCTCTGGTTCTCACCCATGCGGATTTTGTGGTTTTCAGATGCAGGACGCGAGGCTTCTCGTTAAGGCATGTTGGAGACTTCTGGATTAGCGAAGATCCTTCGTTCTCGGGACTCCGTTTTGGTTTATATGTTTTGCTTAGATACTTTTATCTCCACTAAATAATACAAACTGTGATGACTCCTTCTAGAGGGGATTTTGGAGAAATAGGTTCTCTGTATTTGTGTCCTTTGGGTTTCCTTTGGGTTTTCCTTGTTTTATTATACGTATATATTGCTATGCTCGGACCGGTTATCTTCGCAGTCGGATTTTGAGTCTTGATATTCCCATTTTTGACACTCTTTGTATATATATGATCTTGCGTTGATTTATCCTTTGCTCGTTATGTTATCGATCGGAGTGTTGCGCTTTAGAGTTACGATTTTTGTTTACCCCTTTTTTCTACAAAGGCTCCTAGTTATAATCAATCATTAATACTACTATACGTACTAAAATTTTTGTTTTAGAGGTCGTAATACCTTGCCATCTCTGAATTATGACTTAAGCATAAGTCTCTGTATGGTAGGGTGTTACATTATGGTATCAGAGCAGTTCGTTCCTGTAGAGCCTGAGAAATGGACTGACTATGCTTCTGTGTATTCTCTGTGTGTGTGTGTTATGTGCTATTAGTAGATCTGCTTGATATAATTGGCATAAACGTTAATGAGCATGCATTTGGGACTTTGAAGCACTAGACTTCCTATATTGAGACTGATCAACTTAATATCGATTGTTTGGTGTGTATAGGGACCAGATGGCGCCTCGTGGACGCAGTAGAGGCCGTGAGAGAGGTCGTACTAATGCTCGTGCGCCGGAGAATAACCCTAATGACCCGGTGAACTTTATGACTGCATTGGAGAACATGGATGCTGCTATGCAAGCCACTGCTGAGGCTCTTGGTCAACAGATTAACAACCATGGAAATGACGGAGGTGGAGTTCAGGGCCCGATGACACTGGCGAACTTTTTGAAGGTTAATCCCCGAAGTTCAAGGGAACTACTAGCCCAACTGAAGCCGATACATGATTTCAGGCTATGGAGCGAGCACTGCAAGCGCAGGTGGTACCTGAAGGACAGCATGTGGAGTTCGCTACCTATTTGCTCACTGGTGAAGCGTCGCATTGGTGGCAAGGAATCCGACGCCTCCTGCAGCAGGGTGATGAGTATATCACCTGGGATGTCTTCCAAGAGGAGTTCTACAAGAAGTACTTTCCGACTTCTGCTAGGACGGCCAAAGAGCTTGAATTATTGCAGCTGAAGCAGGATACTATGTCCGTATCTGAGTATACTGACAAGTTTGAGGAGCTGTTCAGATTCTCTCGTATGTGTCAAGGGACTCCGGTGGAATATGAGGAATGGAAGTGTGTTAAGTACGAAGGAGGACTCCGGAGCGATATTTTCAGTTCGGTGGGGCCAATGGAGATTAGGACTTTCTCCGAGTTGGTGAACAAGTGTAGGGTTGCTGAAGAGTGTGTGAAGAGGGCAGCCACTGAGAAAGGAAGTCACAAAGGATCATTTCCACAGAACCGAGGGAAGAACTTTGCACCTAGAGGTCCACCTTTCAAGAGGGGAGGTTCCTTTAGGAGGCCCAACAACAACAACTCCCAAGGGAAAAGGTTTGGGAAGCAGCCTCAGAATGATCCAGCTTGTACTAGGTGTGGAAGTCACCATCTGGGAGTACCATGCAAGGCCGGATGGGGTTTGTGCTACAATTGTAGAAAGGCGGGGCATAAAGCCGCAAGTTTTTCGGAGCGGCAGAAGCAAGGTGCTGGGAAAGCACAACAGACTGGTCGGGTGTTCACCACCTCAACTGTGGGTGCAGAGGGATCCGAGACACTCATTCGAGGTAACTGTGAAATGGCTGGTCAAACTTTAAATGCTTTATTTGATTCGGGAGCATCACATTCATTCATTGCATTTGAGAAAGCCCATGAGTTAGGATTGAAGATCGTAACCTTAGGTTATGACCTAAAAGTGTATAATGCTACCCATGAAGCCATGGTAACTAGGCTAGGATGCCCGAACGTTTCGTTTAGGTTCAAGCAGCGTGATTTTGTCCATAATTTAATCTGCTTACCGATGATCGGTCTTGATCTTATCTTGGGATTGGACTGGTTATCTGAGAACCATGTCCTACTTGATTGTTCTACAAAGTCGGTGTACTTTATGCCGGAAGATACAGACGGGCCGGTCGTGGTGAATAATTATTACTTGAATTCGATGATGGTGAACTGTTCCGGAATCGAATGTCAGGGTATCCTGTTGTTAACCGCGGGTGTTTCGGGTGATGATCAAAGATTGGAAAAGATTCCAGTAGTGTGTGAGTTTCCGGAAGTGTTTCCCGATGATATTGAGGAATTTCCACCTAATCGAGAGGTCGAGTTTGCTATTGAATTGGTGCCTGGGGCGGGACCAATCTCAAGTGCTCCTTATAGAATGTCACCATTAGAGATGGCCGAGCTAAAGTCTCAGTTAGAGGAATTGTTGGGTAAGAACTTTATCCGACTAAGTGTTTCCCCGTGGGGTGCTCCAGTGTTACTGGTAAGAAGAAAGATGGAAGTATGCGACTCTATGTGGATTACAGGCAGCTGAACAAGGTCACCATAAAGAATAAGTACCCATTGCCGAGAATTGATGATCTCATGGATCAGTTACAAGGAGCTGGGGTTTTCTCCAAGATCGATTTGCGATCTGGTTATCACCAGATAAGGGTGAGGGGTGAGGATATCCCTAAGACCGCTTTCAGAACTCGTTATGGTCATTACAAGTACACTGTGATGTCCTTTGGGTTGACGAACGCTCCTGCGGTATTCATGGATTACATGAATAGAGTGTTCCGTCCGTTCTTGGATAAATTCGTTGTTGTCTTCATTGACGACATACTAATTTACTCCAAGACTGAAGAAGAGCATACAGAACACTTGAGGACCATGTTGCAGATTCTAAAGGAGAAGAAACTCTATGCGAAACTGTCTAAGTGTGAGTTTTGGAAGAGTGAGGTGAAGTTTTTGGGTCACGTGGTGAGTAAGAAGGGAATAGCCGTAGATCCAACTAAGGTGGAAGCTGTGATGGATTGGAAAAAACCAACCACAGTAACTGAGATAAGGAGTTTTCTGGGTTTAGCTGGCTATTACAGAAGGTTCATCAAAGGCTTTTCGCAATTAGCCTTGCCGTTGACGAAGTTAACCCGCAAAGACACTCCGTTTGTTTGGACTCCTGAGTGTGAGGAAAGCTTTCAGGCATTGAAGAAAAAGTTGACCACTGCACCTGTGTTGGTGTTACCTGAGCCGAACGAACCATTTGAGGTGTACTGTGATGCCTCACTAAAGGGTCTAGGATGCGTGCTGATGCAGCATCATAATGTGGTGGCGTATGCCTCACGACAGTTGAGACCTCATGAAGTTAGTTACCCTACGCACGATTTGGAACTCGCTGCAGTTATGTTTGCCTTGAAGGTGTGGAGACATTATCTCTATGGGGTTAAGTTCCAAGCCTTCTCTGATCACAAGAGCTTGAAATATCTTTTTGATCAGAAAGAGCTTAATATGAGGCAGAGAAGGTGGATGGATTTATTGAAGGACTACGATTTTGAGTTGAATTACCATCCGGGAAAGGCGAATGTAGTGGCGGATGCGTTAAGTCGGAAGTCGTTATATGCGGCTTGGATGATGCTCCAAGAGGAGAAGTTGCTCAAGGGGTTCGAGAGTCTAAAAATTGGTGCTCGAGAAGTATTGGAACCTTGTGTTTGAGCCGATTAGAATCTCGAGTGACTTTAAGTCCGAACTCCTAAAGGCTCATGAAAATGATGAAGCGTTATGGAAGGTGTTACCGGCTATCGAGCAAGGAAAACAGTGGAGAGTGTCGGAAGAAAAAAGATGGGTTATGGAGATTCAAGGGTAGGATCTTTGTGCCGGATGTTGGTACTTTAAGGCAAGATATTTTAAAGGAGGCACACAAAAGTGGATTCTCCATTCACCCGGGAAGTACTAAGATGTACCATGATTTAAAGGCGATGTTTTGGTGGCCAGGTATGAAGAATGATGTGGCGGAATATGTTTCAAAGTGCTTAACTTGCCAAAAGGTAAAGATTGAACATCAAAGACCTTCTGGGATGTTGCAACCTTTAGAGGTTCCGCAATGGAAGTGGAAAAGTATCGCAATGGACTTTGTGTCGGGATTGCCAAGGACTAGGACTGGTTTTGATGCTATCTGGGTGATTGTGGACCGACTGACCAAGTCAGCTCACTTTTTGCCCATTCGGATGACTTACACCCTTGAAGATCTAGCACGGTTATACATAAAGGAAATTGTGAGACTTCATGGTGTACCTGCTACTATAATCTCTGATAGAGATCCTCGTTTCACTTCGAGGTTCTGGGGTGCATTTCAGAAAGTTTTTGGAACCCGATTAAGCTTGAGTACAGCTTACCATCCTCAAACAGATGGTCAATCCGAGAGGACGATCCAAACACTAGAGGATATGCTGAGAGCTTGTGTTTTGGACCAACCGGCGAGTTGGGATCGGTATATGCCATTAGTGGAGTTTGCATACAATAATAGTTACCATGCGAGCATCGGAATGGCTCCGTATGAGGCATTGTATGGGAGGAAATGTCAATCTCCGCTATGTTGGTATGAAGCTGGAGAGAAAGGCTTGTTGGGGCCGGAGATGATAGCTGAGACCACTGAACAAGTCAAGAAAATCCGAGATAGGATGCTTACGGCGCAGAGTCGCCAGAAGAGTTACGCAGATCAGAGGCGCAAGCCCTTGGAATTTGAAGAAGGAGATCATGTTTTCCTGAAGGTTACTCCAACCACAGGAGTAGGTAGGACGATTAAAGCAAAGAAGTTGAATCCTCGATACATTGGTCCATTTCAAATCCTGGAGAGGATTGGACCGGTGGCGTATCGGATGGCTCTACCACCTCACCTTTCGAACCTGTACGACGTATTTCACGTGTCACAGCTTCGGAAGTACACTCCTGATGCTAGCCATGTGTTAGAACCTGAATCGGTTCAGTTGAGAGAAGATTTGACGCTTCCAGTGGCTCCAGTTAGAATTAATGATACTAGTATCAAACGGTTGTGTGGAAAAGAGGTTTCATTAGTCAAAGTGGCTTGGAGTCAGAGATGCGAACGGATTATCCGCACTTATTCTCAGGTAATTGAATTTGAATTTTGTGGGCGAAATTCCCAATTAGGTGGGTAGAATGTAAGACCCGGTTAATTAATGGCTAATTAACCCATAAATGAGAATTTATTCTAGAAAGCCAAAAATGTTATTTTTATGGCTTAATATGATAGAGGAGATTGAGACGAGAATTTCAGTACCAATTTTATAGAAAACGGACCAAGATTGGACCGAACGGGCCAAACCGGTCCAACCGAATCCAAAATGGGCCCTTGGCCCAACTAAATTAAACCAAAACTCTAGTTTTCAGCTCTCTCTCTCCTCACAACACACTAAACACGCTGAAATGGAGGCCATGGAGGGAAGAACACTCTCTCAAGTTCTCTCCCTTGGTTGATCTTCAAACCACCATAACTTTTGATCTAGAGCTCCAATTGCCGCGCCGTTTGCGGCCACGCGTTCACCGCAGAGAGCTCTACAAAACCCATACAATCAATCTTGAGGTAAGCCACGTTTTGCTCTTCGAAATTCCAGCCCTTATTTTCGAGTTTCATGGGTGAAATATTGAGATTTTAGGTTCTTTGATGTTATAGGACCCAACTCTCTTGAAGAAGAAGGTTAATCTTGTCTCCTTGGACCTTGAGTAAGGTAAGATATCTTAAACCCTAGTGAAAATGTTGAACTTGTGGTTTTGGGTATTGAGCTCTTGTGTTTTGGTATGATGATTGTGGCTTAGGTTGTGTATATGTGAATATTGGAGCTTGATTGGTGATTTTGGAAAGCTTGGAAAAAGGGTTTTGTGTGATAAAATATGTTCTTGGAGGTGTTGATGCCTTGAGAGCTTGTGGACAAGTGGTTTGGAAGTGCTCCAGTTGAGCGTGGGAAATCGGCTAAGGTATGGTTTCGGTTTCCCGTATCTAATATGTAATGTGGTAAGAAATACTTAGGCTAGAGGCCCTAAGATAGGCATTGAATTGATGATATTATTGATTGGTTGAGATATATGATGTGATCATATATGTGATTATGAATATTGATGCCTTGGTTGTGTGATGTATGAGAAAATGCATGTTCTGATATATGCTTGATGAATGATTAAGGTTGAATTGGTGGGTGGCACCATGTTGATAGTGAGTATGATGATGATTACGTATAATGATGGTTGATTGGGAATGGTATTATTGGTAATTGGGATGAGGAAGAATGTATGACATGATATTGTATTTGTCTTTTAGCCATTTGATTAAGAAGTGTTAAAATGGTTGGATGTGGTTTTGGAAAATTTGGTAAAATGTCAATGTGTGAGTTGAGGATGGCTTGATGTTGATTTTGGTACATTTTGATTGATTTCAAAGAAAAGGGATGAAATTTGGCATGTTTTGATTGATTTTGAAAAGAGTTAAAAGTGGCTTGTTTTGAAAATGGCACTTTACGGTTTTGTATGAAAACATGGTTTTTGGGCATAATTTGACGGGACATAACTTGGACTACGGATCTCTGATTTGTGCCAAATCTATTTAGAAATGAAATTGGATCCGGGATGTCCATGCCGTTCGAAGAACGGGTGGAAAACGATTTCAAATGAGAAAGTTATGTCCGTCGGAAGATTGGGGGTTGAATCTGTGAATTCTGCAGCTTTTAACTTAGAAAATTTTTAGCAGAATGACCCTCCGCGCGTAAGCGCACTTGGCGCGTACGCGCCGTTCTTCGAGAAAGCACCATCCACGCGTGCGCGTGGTGTGCGCGGGCGCGTCGATGCGCTGCACCGAATGCCCAGCTATTTTCCCGAGAATTGTGCCAGAGTTGTGCCAGTTTTGTGCCTGGGGCACAAATGTATCCGCACGTATGCATGGCTGACGCGTGCACGTTGTTTGGATAATTTTCAATCCGCGCATTCACACGTATGACGCTTGCGCGTCAAGAAGTTTTAAGGCCATTGATGAGCGGATATTTTATACGCTTTTTGGGGTTAATTTCATATAGTTTTTAGGATGTTTTAGTTAGTTTTTAGTCTAATTCTATTAGTTTTTAGGAAAAATTCATATTTCTGGACTTTACTATGAGTTGTGTGTTTTTCTATAATTTCAGGTATTTTTCTAGCTGAAATTGAGGGAGCTGAGCAAAAATCTGATTCAGGCTGAAAAAGGACTGCTGATGCTGTTGGATTCTGACCTCCCTGCACTCAAAGTGGATTTTCTTGAGCTACAGAACTTGAAATGGCGTGATTTCAATTGCGTTGGAAAGTAGACATCCAGGGCTTTCCAGCATTATATAATAGTCAATACTTTGCACGAGGATAGATGACGTAAACTGGCGTTCAACGCCAGTTCTCTGCCCAATTCTGGCGTCCAGCGCCAGAAAAGGATCAAAAGTTGGAGTTCAACGCCAGAAATGGACCCAAACCTGGCGTTGAACGCCCAAAACAGCCTTATGCACGTGAATTGCTTAAGTCTCAGCCCCAGCACACACCAAGTGGGCCTCAGAAGTGGATCTCTGCACCATCTATCAGAGTTTACTCATTTTTTGTAAACCTAGGCTACTAGTTTAGTATTTAAACAACTTTTAGAGACATATTTTGTATCTCATGACATTTTTTAGATCTGAACTTTGTACTCTTTGACGGCATGAGTCTCTAAACTCCATTGTTGGGGGTGAGGAGCTCTGCTGTGTCTCGATGAATTAATGCAAGTATTTCTGTTTTCCATTCAAACACGCTTGTTCCTATCTAAGATGTTCATTTGCGCTTAACTGTGATTAAGGTGATGATCCGTGACATTCATCACCATTCTCAACCCATGAACGTGTGCCTGACAACCACCTCCATTCTATATCAGATTGAATGAGTATCTCTTAGATCTCTTAATCAGAATCTTCGTGGTATAAGCTAGAATTGATGGCGGCATTCATGAGAATCCGGAAAGTCTAAACCTTGTCTGTGGTATTCCGAGTAGGATTCAAGGATTGAATGACTGTGACAAGCTTCAAACTCCTGAAGACTGGGCGTTAGTGACAGACGCAAAAGAATCAAGGGATTCTATTCCAACCTGATCGAGAACCAACCGGTGATTAGCCGTGCTGTGACAGAGTGCGTGAGCGTAGTTTTCACTGGAAGGATGGAAGGTAGCCATTGACAACATTGATCCACCAACACACAGCTTGCCATAGGAGGACGTGCGTGCGTGAATCAGAAGACAGAGGAAAGCAGAGATTCAGAAGACAAAGCATCTCCAAAACTCCAACATATTCTCCATTACTGCATAACAAGTAACCTTTAATCTATGCTCTCTTGTTTATTCACAATTCAACTGATCAACACAATTGACTTCCTAACTAAGATTTACAAGATAATCATAGATTGCTTCAAACCAACAATCTCCGTGGGATTCGACCCTTACTCACGTAAGGTATTACTTGGACGACCCAGTGCACTTGCTGATTAGTGGTACGAGTTGTGAAAAGTGTGATTCACAATTTGTGCACCAAGTTTTTGGCGCCGTTGCCGGGGATTGTTCGTGTTTGGACAACTAACGGTTTATTTTGTTGCTTAGATCAGGAAATATTTCTCTTTTTGTTTAGAGTCTCGTATTAGTGTCGTGTTAAAATTTTAGAATCCTTATTTTCTTATTAAAACCTTTTTCAAAAATAATTTTTCTATTAAATCCTGTGCCAAACTTTAAGTTTGGTGTTATTCCTTCGTGTTCTTGTGTTCTTGTGAATCTTCAAAGTGTTCTTGAGTTTTCCTTGTGTCTTGATCTTAAAATTTTTAAGTTTGGTGTTCCTTAGTGTTTTTCCTTTAAAAATTTTCGAAAACAAGGAGCATCAGATCTAAAAATTTTAAATCTTGTGCTATCTTATTGTTTTTCTCTCTCTTCTTAAAATTCAAAAATATCTTTTCTCTCTATTTTAAAGCATCTTTTTCGAAATCTATTTCTAAAATTTAGATTTTTATTTCAAAATTTAAAACCTTTTTCAAAAATCATCATATCCTTTTCAAAATCTCCTAACCACTTTCTCTCTCCTCACTTTTTCGAAAATCTTTCACTCATTTTTATTTATTTTATTTTGATTTATTTTGATTTTGAAATAAATAAATAAATAAATAAATAAAAATAATTTTTATATCATCTCCCTTTCTCCATCATGGACCTAACCCCTCTACTGCTTCATATGGGAGTAGTATCTGCATACCCTCAATTGGAGTCAGTAGCTTTGAGTTGAATCCTCAGCTCATTATCATGGTGCAGCAAAGTTGCCAGTATTTCGGTCTTCCACAGGAAGAACCTACAGAGTTTCTGGCACAGTTTCTACAGATTGCTGATACAGTACATGATAAAGAAATAGATCAAGATGTCTACAGACTATTACTGTTTCCATTTGCTGTAAAAGATCAAGCTAAGAGGTGGTTGAATAACCAACCTAAGGCCAGCATAAGGACATGGAAACAGCTGACAGAAAAATTCCTGAATCAATACTTTCCCCCAAAACGGATGACACAGCTAAGGCTGGACATCCAAGGCTTTAAACAAGGAGATAATGAATCTCTTTATGATGCCTGGGAGAGATATAGAGAGATGCTACGAAAATGCCCCTCTGAAATGTTTTCAGAGTGGGTTCAGTTAGACATCTTCTATTATAGGCTTGCAGAAGGAGCTCAGATGTCTCTTGATTACTCAGCTGGTGGATCTATCCACATGAGGAAGACAATTGAAGAGGCTCAAGAGCTCATTGATACAGTTGCCAAGAATCAGCATCTGTACCTAAGCAGTGACCCTTCCATGAAAGAAGAGGTTAAGACAGCAACTGCTGAACTCAGTCCTGTAAAACAAGCTGCTGAATTCAATCAGCAGTTGGACTTTCTAACAAGGCAACTAGCTGAATTTAAAGATAGGCTGCAAGAGACAAGAATGGCAAATATACATATGGAAGAACAGTTTAGGCAAACAAAGCAACAGATATCAAGACAAATAACAAAAGAATGCCAAGCAGTTCAATTAAGAAGTGGGAAAACATTAAATAACCCACCTCAAGGCAGCAAAAAGCCAAGAAATGAGCAAACCACCCAAGATTTACCTGAGGACAGTAAGAGCCCAGGGAAAAATAATTCTGGCGCTAAAACGCCAGAAAATTGGTGGAAGGCTAGCGCTGAACGCCCAGACCATGGCCAAAACTGGCGTTCAACGCCAGAAACAAAGCAGGATTGGCGTTCAACGCCAGAAATGGGCAAGGATCTGGCGTTGAACGCCCAAAATGGGCAGGATCTGGCGCTGAACGCCCAAAATGGGCACAATTCTGGCGTTCAGACGCCAGGAACAGACAAGGAGTTGGCATCTAACGTCACTCCAGTTTCTAACTCTGGCACTCAATTGCCAATGAGGGATCAGACACACACAAATGCTGATAACAACCCCTCTAAAAAGGCCTCTTCAACCACTTCTGTAGGCAGTAAATCTACAGCAACTAAGGTTGAAGAATATAAAGCCAAGATACCTTATCCTCAAAAACTCCGGAAAGAGGAGCAGGATAAGCAATTTGCTCGCTTTGCAGATTATCTCAGGACTCTTGAAATAAAGATTCCATTTGCAGAAGCACTTGAGCAAATACCTTCTTATGCCAAGTTCATGAAAGAGATCTTGAGTCATAAAAAGGATTGGAGAGAAATAGAAAGAGTTCTCCTCACTGAAGAATGCAGTGCAGTCATTCTGAAGAGCTTTCCTGAAAAGCTTAAAGACCCTGGGAGTTTTCTGATACCTTGCATATTAGAAGGTAATTGCACCAAGACAGCTTTATGCGATCTTGGGGCAAGCATCAACCTAATACCTGCATCCACTATCAGAAAGCTTGGCTTAACTGAAGTTAAACCAACCCGGATATGTCTCCAATTTGCTGATGGTTCCACTAAATACCCATCAGGCGTGATTGAAGACATGATTGTCAGAGTTGGGCCATTCGCCTTTCCCACTGACTTTGTTGTGCTGGAAATGGAGGAGCACAAGAGTGCTACTCTCATTCTAGGAAGACCCTTCCTAGCAACTGGACGATCCCTCATTGACGTCCAACAGGGGGAAATAACCCTGAGAGTCAATGATGATGAATTCAAGTTGAACGCTGTTAAAGCCATGCAGCATCCAGACACATCAAAAGACTGCATGAAAGTTGATCTTATTGACTCTTTGGTAGAAGAGATCAACATGGCTGAGAGTCTTGAATCAGAGTTGGAAAACATCTTTAAAGATGTTCAGCCTGATTTAGAGGATTCAGAGGACATGAAAGAGCCTCTGAAATTTCTTCTGGAAGAGGAAAAACCTCCTAAACCCAAGCTCAAGCCATTACCACCATCCTTGAAATATGCATTTCTAGGAGAAGGTGACACTTTTCCAGTGATCATAAGCTCTGCTTTAAATTCACAGGAAGAGGAGGCACTTATTCAAGTGCTAAGGACACACAAGACATCTCTTAGGTGGTCCATAGGTGACCTTAAGGGCATAAGCCCAGCTAGATGCATGCACAAAATCTTATTGGAGGATAATGCCAAACCAGTGGTTCAACCACAGAGGCGGCTAAATCCAGCCATGAAAGAAGTGGTGCAGAAAGAGGTCACCAAATTACTAGAGGCTGGGATTATTTATCCTATTTCTGATAGCCCCTGGGTGAGCCCTGTCCAAGTCGTCCCAAAAAAGGGAGGCATGACAGTGATTCATAATAAAAAAAAATGAAATGGTTCCTACAAGAACAGTTACAGGGTGGCGCATGTGTATTGACTACAGAAGGCTCAATACAGCCACCAGAAAGGATCATTTTCCTTTACCATTCATAGACCAAATGCTAGAAAGACTGGTAGGTCATGAGTATTACTGCTTTTTGGATGGCTACTCAGGCTATAACCAGATTGCAGTGGATCCCCAGGATCAAGAGAAAACAGCATTCACATGTCCATCTGGAGTGTTTGCTTATAGAAGGATGCCATTTGGGCTATGTAATGCGCCTGCAACCTTCCAGAGATGCATGCTCTCTATTTTCTCTGATACGGTGGAAAAATTTCTGGAAGTCTTCATGGATGACTTCTCAGTATATGGAGACTCATTCAGCTCCTGTCTTGATCACCTGAAACTTGTTCTGAAAAGATGCCAAGAGACCAACCTAGTTTTAAACTAGGAAAAATTTCACTTCATGGTGACTGAGGGGATTGTCCTTGGGCATAAAATCTCAAACAAGGGAATAGAGGTAGATCAAGCAAAAATAGAGGTAATTGAAAAATTACCACCACCTGCCAATGTTAAGGCAATCAGAAGCTTTCTGGGGCATGCAGGATTCTATAGGAGGTTTATAAAGGATTTTTCAAAAATCGCAAAACCTCTAAGCAATCTGCTAGCTGCTGACACGCCATTCGTGTTTGACACAGAGTGCCTGCAGGCGTTTGAAATGCTGAAAGCTAAGCTGGTCACAGCACCAGTCATTTCTGCACCAGACTGGACATTACCATTTGAGCTAATGTGTGATGCCAGTGATCACGCCATTAGCGCAGTACTGGGACAGAGGCATGACAAGCTTCTGCACGTCATTTATTATGCTAGTCGCGTTTTAAATGATGCCCAGAAAAACTACACAACCACAGAAAAAGAATTACTTGCAGTGGTTTATGCCATTGACAAGTTTAGATCATACTTAGTAGGATCAAAGGTGATTGTGTATACTGACCATGCTGCTCTTAAATATCTACTCACAAAGCAGGATTCAAAACCCGGGCTCATCAGATGGGTGTTGCTTCTGCAAGAGTTTGATATAGAAATAAGAGACAGAAAAGGGACAGAGAACCAAGTGGCTGATCATCTGTCCCGGATAGAGCCAATAGAAGGGACGCCCCTCCCCTCTCTTGAGATCTCTGAAACCTTCCCGGATGAGTATTTATTCGCCATTCAGGAAACACCATGGTTTGCCGATATTGCAAACTATAAAGCTGCAAGGTTCATACCCAAGGAGTACAACAGTATACAAAAGAAGAAATTAATCACTGATGCAAAGTACTACTTGTGGGATGAACCTTATCTCTTTAAGAGATGTGCAGACGGAATAATCCGTAGGTGTGTGCCTAAGGAAGAAGCACAGAGGATCCTATGGCACTGCCATGGATCTCAATATGGAGGCCATTTCGGAGGTGAGCGAACAGCCACCAAGGTCCTCCAATGTGGCTTCTATTGGCCCACACTCTATAGAGATTCCCGAGAGTTTGTACGCAACTGTGACAGTTGCCAAAGAGCTGGCAATCTGCCTCACGGTTACGTCATGCCTCAACAAGGAATCTTAGAGATTGAGTTGTTTGACGTATGGGGAATTGACTTCATGGGACCTTTCCCACCATCATACTCAAACACTTATATTTTGGTGGCAGTTGACTATGTATCAAAATGGGTTGAGGCCATTGCCACACCTAACAATGATACTAAAACAGTGCTGAAGTTCCTCCAAAAACATATCTTTAGCAGGTTTGGCGTCCCTAGAGTACTAATTAGTGATGGGGCACTCACTTCTGCAATAAACAGCTTTACTCTGCCATGGTTCGGTATGGAATTCGCCATAAAGTGGCCACTCCATATCATCCACAAACTAATGGGCAAGCTGAAGTCTCTAACAGAGAATTAAAGAGAATCCTAGAACGGACAGTAAATACCCATAGAAAGGATTGGGCACGGAGCTTGGATGATACTCTGTGGGCTTACAGAACAGCATTCAAGACCCCTATAGGGACCTCTCCATACCAACTGGTGTATGGTAAGGCATGTCACCTGCCCGTGGAACTGGAACATAAAGCCTACTGGGCAACCAAATTCCTAAACTTTGATGCCAAATTAGCAGGAGAAAAGAGATTGCTCCAGCTCAATGAGCTAGAGGAATTCAGATTCACAGCTTTCGAAAATGCCAAGCTTTACAAAGAGAAATAAAAAAAATGGCATGATAGAAAGCTGTCATCTAGAATCTTTGAACCAGGACAGAAGGTTCTGCTGTTTAACTCTAGACTCAGGCTATTCCCTGGGAAATTAAAATCCCGGTGGAGGGGACCATACGTGATTACAAGTGTATCACCATATGGTTATGTGGAGCTTCAAGATATTGATTCTGATAAGAGGTTCATTGTCAATGGACAGAGAATCAAGCACTATCTTGAAGGCAACATTGAGCAAGAGTGCTCAAGGCTAAAGCTAGACTAAAAGCTCAGAAAAGGTCCAGCTAAAGACAATAAAGAAGCGCTTACTGGGAGGCAACCCAACCATGGGGCATCAATCCTCTAAACATTTTGCCCTATTCTTATTTTTATTTTTATTTTTATTTGTTTATATAAAGTTCACTGACACTAAGGTAAAGAATAAATTTTATAAATTCACAGGGTCACAGAAGGAATCTGCACTCAAAACAGAGAAAAAGAGCTCACTGGCAAGAAAACGCCAGTAAATGGGCCATTTTGGGCGTTAGCGCCCAAAAGGGGCAGCCAGTGGGCGCTGAACGCCAGTAAGGATAGCAATCTGGCGTTCAACGCCAGAAAAGGGCAACAACTGAGCGTTGAACGCCCAGGAGATCAGCATTTGGGCATTGAACGCCCAAAACAGACAGTGTTTGGGCGTTCAAACGCCAGGATGGCAGGGAGGAGGCAAACTCATTTTTCTTCATATTTTTTCATTCTAATCTTGATTTTCATACTTCAATTCATGATTTCTTGCATAAACATGTCAAGAACCCTGATTTCTAAAATCCCTAATTTCTAAAAATTCTACTTTAAAAATATCAAATGTATCTTAATCCATAAGCACCAAGCCTCTTTGCAAATTCAATCCAACTCTTTTCAAATCCTATTTTCAAAATGAATCTAAATTTTTCCAACTAATATCTTTTTCAAATCTCCACATTATCTTTTTCAAAATCTAGATTTATCTTTTTCAAAAATCTTTCATATCTCTTCAATTTTAAACTATATCCTCTCTTATCATATCTTCTATCTTATCTTTTCCAAATCAATCTTCTTATCATATCTTTATCTCTTTTTTCGAAAACCCACCCTCCGTCCCTTTAAATTAGAGTTCGGCCTCCCTCCCCTCCCATCAACAATTGCACCTAGCTCTCCTTCTTTCCCTCTCCTTTCTTTTCTTTTGCTTGAGGACAAGCAAACCTCTAAGTTTGGTGTGTTTATCCGCGATCACTAAGATCATGGCTCCTAAAGGAAAACAACCCACTCCAAAAGGCAAGAAAGAGAGCGTTCCAAAACCACTTTGGAATCAAGAGAAGTTCTTATCTAAAGAACATTCAGACCATTATAATAAAATAATGGGTCTGAGATCAGTGATCCCGAAAGTTAGATTCGATCTGAAAGAAGATGAATATCCGGAGATCCAGGAGCAAATTCGAATCAGGAACTGGGAAGTCCTAGCTAATCCTGAAACGAAGGTGGAAAGGAATATGATCCAGGAGTTCTATGCTAATATGTGGCAGACTGACAAGCAAAAACTATCTGGAACTGCTTTCTATGAATACCGGACCATGGTCAGAGGAAAGATTGTTCATACCACCCCTGACAAGATCAGAGAGATCTTAAAGCTACCTCAGCTGAAAGATGATCCAGATTCCTTCAACAGGAGAATGATGAGAGCAGACAAGGGGCTGGATAAGATTCTAGAGGACATATGTATCCTTGGAGCCAGGTGGACCACCAACACAAAGGGTGTCCCAAATCAACTCAAGAGAGAAGATCTCAAACCAGTCGCCAGAGGATGGCTGGGCTTCATTGGGCATTCTTTGTTGCCTACTAGCAACCGTTCTGAAGTCACAGTTAAAAGGGCAGTGATGATCCATTGCATCATGATGGGAAAAGAAGTGGAAGTCCATCAGCTGATCTCAGCTGAACTCTACAAAATTGCTAACAAAAATTCTAAAGAGGCCAGGTTGGCTTATCCAAACGTGATATCTCTGCTCTGTGGTGGACGAAATTGTGATCACATTAATGTAGTACTCTTTGTTATTGTATGGAATCATTATTATGGCTCTTTACTATGTGTGGACACAACTCCGTTCAACTAACCAGCAAGTGTACTGGGTCGTCCAAGTAATAAACCTTACGTGAGTAAGGGTCGATCCCACAGAGATTGTTGGCTTGAAGCAAGCTATGGTCACCTTGCAAATCTCAGTCAGGCGGATTTAAACATGATATTTTATTAGATTAAAATAAACAATAAAAGGGATAGAAATACTTATGTAGATTCATTGGCAGGGATTTCAGATAAGCGAATGGAGATGCTTTTCGTTCCTCTGAACCTCTGCTTTCCTGCTATCTTCATCCAATCAGTCTTACTCCTTTCCATGGCTGGCTGTATGCAAGGGCATCACCGTTGTCAGTGGCTACATCCCCTCCTCTCAGTGAATCATATGCTCACGCACCCTGTCACGGCACGGCTATTCATCTGTCGGTTCTCGATCATGCTGGAATAGGATTCACCCTCCTTTTGCGTCTGTCACTAACGCCCAACAATCGCGAGTTTGAAGCTCGTCACAGTCATTCAATCATTGAATCCTACTCAGAATACCACAGACAAGGTTTAGAACTTCCGGATTCTCTTGAATGCCGCCATCATTCTAGCGTACGCCACGAAGATTCTGGTTAGGAGATCTAAGAGATACTCATTCTAGCTTAATTCATGTAGAACAGAAGTGTTTGTCAGGCACGCGTTCATAAGGGGGAAGGATGATGAGCGTCACACATAATCATCACCTTCATCACGTTCTTGGGTGCGAATGGATATCTTAGAAGCGAAATAAGATGAATTGAATAGAAAACAGTAGTACTTTCATTAATCTTTGAGGAACAGCAGAGCTCCACACCTTAATCTATGGAGTGTAGAAACTCTACCGTTGAAAATACATAAGTGATAGGTTCAGGCATGGCCGTGTGGCCAGCCCCCATGGTCTAAGAACAATGCGTTCCAAGATGATCCTAAGATCCTAAGATGATCAAAAGATGCCTAATACAATAGTAAAAGGTCCTATTTATAATAAACTAGCTACTAGGGTTTACATGAGTAAGTAATTGATGCATAAATCCACTTCCTGGGCCCACTTGGTGTGTGTTTGGGCTGAGCCTGAGTGTTGCACGTGCAGAGGCCATTTGTGGAGTTGAACGCCAGTTTCTGTGCCAGTTTGGGCGTTCAACTCTGGTTTTGGATCCTTTTCTGGCGCTGGACGCCAGATTTGGGCAGAAGGCTGGCGTTGAACGCCAGTTTACGTCGTCTATTCTTGGCCAAAGTATGGACTATTATATATTTCTGGAAAGCCCTGGATGTCTACTTTCCAACGCAATTGGAAGCGTGCCATTTCGAGTTCTGTAGCTCCAGAAAATCCACTTTGAGTGCAGGGAGGTCAGAATCCAACAGCATCAGCAGTCCTTTTTCAACCTCTGAATCTGATTTCTGCTCAAGTCCCTCAATTTCAGTCAGAAAATACCTGAAATCACAGAAAAACACACAAACTCATAGTAAAGTCCAGAAATGTGAATTTAACACAAAATCTATTAAAAACATCCCTAAAAGTAACTAGATCCTACTAAAAACCTACTAAAAACAATGTCAAAAAGTGTATAAATTATCCGCTCATCACAACACCAAACTTAAATTGTTGCTTGTCCCCAAGCAACTAAAAATCAAAATAGGATAAAAAGAATAGAATATACTATAAATTCCAAACTATCAATGAAACAGAGCTTCAATCATATGAGCGGGACTTATAGCTTTTTGCCTCTTGAATAGTTTTGGCATCTCACTTTATCCATTGAGGTTCAGAATGATTGGCATCTATAGGAACTTCAGATTTCGAATAGTGTTATTGACTCTCCTAGTTCAGTATGATGATTCTTGAACACAACTTCTTTATGAGTCTTGGCCGTGGCCCTAAGCACTTTGTTTTCCAGTATTACCACCGGATACATAAATGCCACAGACACATAATTGGGTGAACCTTTTCAGATTGTGACTCAGCTTTGCTAAAGTCCCCAATTAGAGGTGTCCAGGGTTCTTAAGCACACTCTTCTTTTGCTTTGGACCTTGACTTTAACCGCTCAGTCTCAAGTTTTCACTTGACACCTACACGCCACAAGCACATGGTTAGGGACAGCTTGGTTTAGCCGCTTAGACCGGGATTTTATTCCTTTAGGCCCTCCTATCCACTGATGCTCAAAGCCTTGGGATCCTTTTTATTGCCCTTGCCTTTTGGTTTTAAGGGTTATTGGCTTTTTGCTCTTGCCTCTTGGTTTTAAGAGCTTTTGGCTTTTTCTGCTTGCTTTTTCTTTTTCTTTCTATTTTTTTTTTCGCCTATATTTTTTTTTTTTTCTGCAAGCTTTGTTCTTTGCTGCTTTTTCTTGCTTCAAGAATCATTTTTATGATTTTTCAGATTATCAAATAATATGTCTCCTAGTCATCATTCTTTCAAGAGCCAACATATTTAACATTCTTAAACAACAACTTCAAAAGACATATGTACTGTTCAAGCATACATTCAGAAAACAAAAAGCATTGTCACCACATCAATATAATTAAACTAAGTTCAAAGATAAATTCGAAACTCATGTACTTCTTGTTCTTTTGAATTAAAACATTTTTCATTTAAGAGAGGTGATGGATTCATAGGACATTCATATCTTTAAGACAAAGTTACTAACTACTAATGATCATGTAATGAAGACACAAACATGGATAAGCACATAACATATAAAACGAAAAAATAGAGAAAGTAAGAACAAGGAATGAGTCCACCTTAGTGATGTCCTTGAGCTCTTCTATGTCTCTTCGTTGTCTTTGCTGCTCCTCCTTCATTGCTTTAAGATCTTCTCTGATTTCATGAAGGATGATGGAGTGCTCTTGATGTTCCACCCTTAGTTGCTTCCAATAATTGTGTGGAAGAAGATGTATCCCCTGAGGTATCTCAGGGATCTCTTGATTTGCAGTCAAATGTTCTACCACTGAGCTATAGACCCTTGATGGAAGCTTTTGTCTTCCCTTTTCTTCTTTCTAGAGGCTTTTCTGGCCTTAGGTGCCATCAATGGTTATGGAAAAAAAACAAAAAAGCTATGCTTTTTACCACACCAAACTTAGAATGTTGCTCGCCCTCGAGCAAAAGAAGAAAGACTGAAAAATAAGAAGAAGATATGGAGGAGATGGATGGGAGTGTGTGTTCGGCCATATGGGTGGGATTGGGTGGGAGAGAGATGTTGAATTTTGAAGGTAGTGGGTGTATGGATGTGAGTGGTAATTGGAAAGTAGAAGGGATGATCATGAATGGGAAGAGAGATGATGAGGTAGGTGGGGATCCTGTGGGGTCCACAGATCCTGAGGTGATCCTGTGAGGTCCACAGATCTTGAGGTGTCAAGGCATTTACATCCCTGCACCAATTTAGGCATGCAAAATGCCCTTGCACACAACTTTGGGCGTTCAGCGCCAGGTTGGTGCCCATTTGCTGCCATTTCTGGCGTTGAACGCCAGAACCATGCCTGTTCTGGGCGTTCAGCGCCAGGATGCTCCCATTCTAGGCGTTCAGCGCCAGAACTATGCTCTGTTCTGGCGTTTGAACGCCAGACAGATGCTCCTCCAGGGTGTGATTTTTCTTCTGCTGTTTTTGATTCCGTTTTCAATTTTTATATTTATTTTGTGACTCCTCATGATCATGAACCTATAAAGACACATAACTAAGAAAAATATAGTTAGATAAATAAACATTGGGTTGCCTCCCAACAAGCGCTTCTTTAATGTCAATAGCTTGACAGTGGGCTCTCATGGAGCCTCACAGATGTGCAGAGCTTTGTTGAGACTTTCCAACACCAAACTTAGAGTTTGGATATGGGAGTTCAACACCAAACTTAGAGTTTAGTTGTGGCCTCCTAACACCAAACTTAGAGTTTGACTGTGGGGGCTCTGGTTGACTCTGCTTTGAGAGAAGCTTTTCATGCTTCCTCTCCATGGTTGCAGAGGGAGATCCTTGAGTTTTGAATACAAGGGAGTTCTCATTCCATTGAAGGACTATTTCACCTCTGTCAACATCAATCACAGCTCTTGCTGTGGCCAGGAAAGGTATTCCTAGGATGATGGATTCATCCTTTTCCTTTCCAGTATCCAGGACTATGAAATCAGCAGGGATGTAAAGGCCCTCAACTTTTACCAATACATCTTCTACGTGTCCATAAGCCTGTCTTCTTGAGCTGTCTGCCATCTCTAGTGAGATTTTAGCAGCTTGCACCCCATAGATTCCCAGTTTCTCTATTACAGAGAGGGGCATGAGGTTTATTCCTGAACCAAGGTCACACAGAGCCTTAAAGATCATGGTGCCTATGGTACAGGGTATTATGAACTTTCCAGGATCCTGTCTCTTCTGAGGCAATGTCAGTTGATCCAGATCACTTAGTTCATTGATGAACAAGGGAGGTTCAACTTCCCAAGCATCAATGCCAAACAATTTGGCATTCAGCTTCATGATTGCACCAAGAAACTTGGCAGTTTGCTCTTCAGTAACATCCTCATTCTCTTCAGAAGAGGAATACTCATCAGAGCTCATGAAGGGCATAAGGAGGTTCAATGGGATCTCTATGGTCTCTAGATGAGCCTCAGAGTCCTTTGGTTCCCCAGAGGGAAGCTCCTTATTGATCACTGGACGTCCCAGGAGGTCTTCCTCCTTGGGATTCACGTCCTCTCCTCTCCTCACAGGTTCGGCCATGGCGCTTATGTCAATGGCCTTGCACTCTCCTTTTGGGTTCTCTTCTGTATTGCTTGGGAGAGTACTAGGAGGGATTTCAGTGATCCTTTTACTCAGCTGGCCCACTTGTGCTTCCAGATTTCTAATGGAAGACCTTGTTTCATTCATGAAACGTACAGTGGCCTTAGATAGATCAGAGACTAGATTTGCTAAATTAGAAGCATTTTGTTCAGAGTTCTCTGTCTGTTGCTGAGTTGATGATGGAAAAGGTTTGCTATTGCTAAACCTGTTTCTTCCACCATTATTAAAGCCTTGTTGGGGCTTTTGATCCTTCCATGAGAAATTTGGATGATTTCTCCATGTTGAGTTATAGGTGTTTCCATAAGGTTCACCTAAGTAATTTACCTCTGCTATTGCAGGGTTCTCAGGATCATAGGCTTCTTCTTCAGAAGATGTCTCTTGAGTACTGTTGGATGCAGCTTGCATTCCATGCAGACTCTGAGAAATCATATTGACTTGCTGAGTCAATATTTTATTCTGAGCCAATATGGCATTCAGAGTATCAACCTCAAGAACTCCCTTCTTCATAGGCGTCCCATTACTCACAGGATTCCTTTCAGAAGTGTACATGAACTGGTTATTAGCAACCATGTCAATGAGTTCTTGAGCTTCTGCAGGCGTTTTCTTTAGGTGAATGGATCCACCTGCAGAGGTGTCCAATGACATCTTAGATAACTCAAACAGACCATCATAGAATATATCCAGGATGGTCCATTCTGAAAGCATGTCAGAAGGACACTTTTTGGTCAACTGTTTGTATCTTTCCCAAGCTTCATAGAGAGATTCACCTTCTTTCTGTCTGAAGGTTTGAACATCCGCTCTAAGCTTGCTCAGCTTTTGAGGAGGAAAGTACTTGGCTAAGAAAGCCGTGACCAGCTTATCCCAAGAGTTCAGGCTGTCTTTGGGTTGAGAATCCAACCATAATCTAGCTCTGTCTCTTACAGCAAAAGGGAAAAGCATGAGCCTGTAGACTTCAGGATCTATTCCATTAGTCTTAACAGTATCACATATCTGCAAGAATTCAGTTAAGAACTGAAAAGGATCTTCAGATGGAAGTCCATGAAACTTGCAGTTCTGTTGCATCAGAGAAACTAATTGAGGTTTCAGCTCAAAATTGTTTGCTCCAATGGCAGGAATGGAGATGCTTCTTCCATGTAAATTGGAATTAGGTGCAGTGAAGTCACCAAGCATCCTCCTTTCATTATTATTATTTTCGCCTGCCATCTCCTCTGCCTGTTCGAAAATTTCTGAAAGGTTATCTCTGGATTGTTGTATTTTAGCTTCTCTTAATTTTCTCTTCAGAGTTCTTTCAGGTTCTGGATCTGCTTCCACAAGAATGTTCTTATCCTTGCTCCTGCTCATATGACAAGGAAGAATGGCCAGAAAAATGATAATAATGATAGAGATCCTTTATACCACAGTATGGGGATCCCTTTGTAAGTAGAAGAAGAGGGGGAGATAAAGGATGTGATGTAAAGGAAGAAACACAACTGTGAGGATTGGAATGTGAGATGAGATGTTAGGACATGAATGAATAAATAGAATGAGATGGGGGAGGAATAATTTTCGAAAATTATTTTGAAAAAGAGTTAGTGATTTTTGAAAATTGGTTTTTGAAAATTAGTTAGTATTTTTCGAAAATTTTTGAATTCAAAAATAAAAAATAAAAATAATTAGTTAATTAAAAAGAAATTTTTGAAAAAGGGAGAGATATTTTCGAAAATTAGAGAGAGATAGAGTTAGTTAGGTAGTTTTGAAAAAGTTAAGAAACAAACAAAAAGTTAGTTAGTTAGTTGAAACAAATTTTGAAAAGATAAGAAGTTAGGAAGTTAGAAAAGATATTTTGAGAAGATATTTTTGAAAAAGATAAGATAAGAAGATATTTTTGAAAAGATATGATTGAAATTAGTTTTGAAAAAGATTTGATTTTTAAAATCTCAATTAATGACTTGGTTCATAAGAAATCACAAGATATGATTCTAGAACTTAAAGTTTGAATCTTTCTTAACAAGCAAGTAACAAACTTCAAATTTTTGAATCAAAACATTAATTGATTAGTTATTTTCGAAAATTTTATATAAAAATAAGAAAAAGATTTTTGAAAAATATTTTTGAAATTTTCGAAAATAGCTAATAATTTTGAAAAAGATTTGATTTTTGAAAAAGATTTTGAAAAAGATAAGATTTTCAAATTGAAAATTTGATTTGACTCATTGGCAACAACTTTGATTTTTTAAAAATTTTTGAAAAAGTCAATCCAAATTTTCGAATTTGATGAGAGAAAAAGGGAAAGATATTTTTTTTTATTTTTTGAAATTTTTATGATGCAAGAGAAAAACACTAAAAGAATGCAATGCATGAAATTTTTAAATCAAAACATGTGATGCATGCAAGAATGCTATGAATGTCAAGATGAACACCAAGAACACTTTGAATGTCATGATGAACATCAAGAACATATTTTTGAAAAAATTTTAATGCAAAGAAAACATGCAAGACACCAAACTTAGAATTCTTTAATGCTTAGACACTAGGAATTCAAGAATGCATATGAAAAACATGAAAAGACACAAAACAAAAAATCATCAAGATCAAACAAGAAGACTTACCAAGAACAACTTGAAGATCATGAAGAACACTATGAATGCATGATATTTTCGAAAAAAATGCAAGATGCATATGCAAGTGATACCAAACTTATGATATGACTCAAGACTCAAACAAGAAACAAAAAATATTTTTGATTTTTATGATTTTCTAATTTTTTTGGATTTTTATTTTATATTTTTCGAAAAATTATTTAGAAAAAGAAAATAAGGATTCCAAAATTTTTAATATGAATTCCAGGAATCTTGCCATGTTAGTCTTAAAGCTCCAATCAAAGGAATTAGACATGGCTTTACAGCCAGCCAGGATGCAACATATAATTACATGGGCTGGAGTGATTAGTTGAATACCAATCCCAAAGTAGTTTGGGTATGGCTTTACAGCCAGATATGATTCAACATATTTCATGAAACACTAGAATTCATTCTTAAAAATTTTGAAGCCATAGAATAATTTATTTTTGAAAACATTTTTATTTTTTTATTTTTTTTTCGAAAACAAAGAAGAATTTTTGAAAGATTTTTGAAAATTTTTTTGAAAAGAAAACAAAAAGAAAATTACCTAATCTGAGCAACAAGATGAACCGTCAGTTGTCCAAACACAAACAATCCCCGGCAACGGCGCCAAAAACTTGGTGGACGAAATTGTGATCACATTAATGTAGTACTCTTTGTTATTGTATGGAATCATTATTATGGCTCTTTACTATGTGTGGACACAACTCCGTTCAACTAACCAGCAAGTGTACTGGGTCATCCAAGTAATAAACCTTACGTGAGTAAGGGTCGATCCCACAGAGATTGTTGGCTTGAAGCAAGCTATGGTCACCTTGCAAATCTCAGTCAGGCGGATTTAAACATGATATTTTATTAGATTAAAATAAACAATAAAAGGGATAAAGATACTTATGTAGATTCATTGGCAGGGATTTCAGATAAGCGAATGGAGATGCTTTTCGTTCCTCTGAACCTCTGCTTTCCTGCTATCTTCATCCAATCAGTCTTACTCCTTTCCATGGCTGGCTGTATGCAAGGGCATCACCGTTGTCAGTGGCTACATCCCCTCCTCTCAGTGAATCATATGCTCACGCACCCTGTCACGGCACGGCTATTCATCTGTCGGTTCTCGATCATGCTGGAATAGGATTCACCCTCCTTTTGCGTCTGTCACTAACGCCCAACAATTGCGAGTTTGAAGCTCGTCACAGTCATTCAATCATTGAATCCTACTCAGAATACCACAGACAAGGTTTAGACCTTCCGGATTCTCTTGAATGCCGCCATCATTCTAGCGTAGGCCACGAAGATTCTGGTTAGGAGATCTAAGAGATACTCATTCTAGCTTAATTCATGTAGAACAGAAGTGTTTGTCAGGCACGCGTTCATAAGGGGGAAGGATGATGAGCGTCACACATAATCATCACCTTCATCACGTTCTTGGGTGCGAATGGATATCTTAGAAGCGAAATAAGATGAATTGAATAGAAAACAGTATTACTTTCATTAATCTTTGAGGAACAGCAGAGCTCCACACCTTAATCTATGGAGTGTAGAAACTCTACCGTTGAAAATACATAAGTGATAGGTTCAGGCATGGCCGTGTGGCCAGCCCCCATGGTCTAAGAACAATGCGTTCCAAGATGATCCTAAGATCCTAAGATGATCAAAAGATGCCTAATACAATAGTAAAAGGTCCTATTTATAATAAACTAGCTACTAGGGTTTACATGAGTAAGTAATTGATGCATAA
This sequence comes from Arachis hypogaea, assembly GCF_003086295.3. NCBI lineage: Eukaryota > Viridiplantae > Streptophyta > Magnoliopsida > Fabales > Fabaceae > Arachis > Arachis hypogaea. Next base: position 89,069,338 of record NC_092047.1, on the reverse strand, counting down.
ATCCACTTCCTGGGCCCACTTGGTGTGTGTTTGGGCTGAGCCTGAGTGTTGCACGTGCAGAGGCCATTTGTGGAGTTGAACGCCAGTTTCTGTGCCAGTTTGGGCGTTCAACTCTGGTTTTGGATCCTTTTCTGGCGCTGGACGCCAGATTTGGGCAGAAGGCTGGCGTTGAACGCCAGTTTACGTCGTCTATTCTTGGCCAAAGTATGGACTATTATATATTGCTGGAAAGCCCTGGATGTCTACTTTCCAACGCAATTGGAAGCGCGCCATTTCGAGTTCTGTAGCTCCAGAAAATCCACTTTGAGTGCAGGGAGGTCAGAATCCAACAGCATCAGCAGTCCTTTTTCAACCTCTGAATCTGATTTCTGCTCAAGTCCCTCAATTTCAGTCAGAAAATACCTGAAATCACAGAAAAACACACAAACTCATAGTAAAGTCCAGAAATGTGAATTTAACACAAAATCTATTAAAAACATCCCTAAAAGTAACTAGATCCTACTAAAAACCTACTAAAAACAATGTCAAAAAGCGTATAAATTATCCGCTCATCACTCTGCAAGGATGCTGAAGTAAGGATGGGAATAACTGAGTACATCTCAATTGAGAAGCCAATCACCAAGGCATCAATGGAAAAACAACAAGCACAGGATGATCCCATCAAGAAGAAAACGCAGGAATTTCTCCCAGAAATCCCTCAATCTGAATACTGGGAGTATCTTGAAACGTCTGTTACCAAGATACGGGAAGCTATGGAACAAATCATAAAAGAACAGAAGGAACACAGTCAAATTCTTACCTATATGTTTAAAGAACAAGAGGAGCAAGGGCGTGACTTAAGGAACTTGAAGCGCCAGAAGTTATCTCTTGCAGGACCAAGCACCCCAAATATTAGAGGAACCCCCGTTCTCCCAGAATAAAGGTTGTTAATTTCCAATTTCTGCCTTTACTCTGTGATAGTGTCCTTATAGAAGTTTACCTTAGGAGTCATATAGTAGTAATTAGTATCTATTTTGATTTTATCTCCAATTAAGCTATAGTTTATTTTTCTCATCATCAGCAAACATGAATAAAGTAGTAGATCTTTTGAATAAGAGGCAATAAAATTTCAAGTTTTAATAAGAGAAATTCTAATTAGTTAAATGTGGTGGCAATACTTTCTGTCTTCTGAATGAATGATTGAACAGTGCATATGTCTTTTGAATTTGTTGCTTAAGACTGTTAAATATGTTGGCTCTTGAAAGAATGATGAACATGAGACATGTTATTGATGATCTGAAAAATCATAAAAATGATTCTTGAAGCAAGAAAAAGCAGCAAAAAAAAAGCAAGCAGAAAAAGCCAATAGCCCTTAAAACCAAAAGGCAAGGGTAATAAAAAGGATCCCAAGGCTTTGAGCATCAATGGATGGGAGGGCCAAAAAGGAATCAAATCCTGGCCTAAGCGGCTGAACCAAGCTGTCCCTAACCATGTGCTTGTGGCGTGAAGGTGTCAAGTGAAAACTTGAGACTGAGCAGTTAAAGTCAAGGTCCAAGCAAAAAAGAAGAGTGTGCTTAAGAACTCTGGACACCTCTAACTGGGGACTTTAGCAAAGCTGAGTCACAATCTGAAAAGGTTCACCCAGTTATGTGTCTGTGGCATTTATGTATCCGGTGGTAATACTGGAAAACAAAGTGCTTAGGGCCACGGCCAAGACTCATAAAGAAGCTGTGTTCAAGAATCATCACACTAAACTAAGAGAATCAATAATACTATCTGAATTCTGAGTTCCTATAGATGCCAATCACTCTGAGCTTCAATGGATAAAGTGAGATGCCAAAACTGTTCAGAAGCAAAAAGCTACTAGCCCCGCTCATCTAATTAGAATCTGAGCTTCATTCAAAAACTCTGAGATATTATTGCTTCTCAACCTATTAATCTTCTATTTTATTTTTCTAGTTGCTTGAGGACAAGCAACAGTTTAAGTTTGGTGTTGTGATGAGCGGATATTTTATACGCTTTTTGGGGTTAATTTCATATAGTTTTTAGGATGTTTTAGTTAGTTTTTAGTCTAATTCTATTAGTTTTTAGGAAAAATTCATATTTCTAGACTTTACTATGAGGTGTGTGTTTTTCTGTAATTTCAGGTATTTTTCTGGCTAAAATTGAGGGAGCTGAGCAAAAATCTGATTCAGGCTGAAAAAGGACTGCTGATGCTGTTGGATTCTAACCTCCCTGCACTCAAAGTGGATTTTCTGGAGCTACAGAACTCGACATGGCGTGCTTCCAATTGCGTTGGAAAGTAGACATCCAGGGCTTTCCAGCAATATATAATAGTCCATACTTTGCACGAGTATAGATGACGTAAATTGGTGTTCAACGCCAGTTCTCTGCCCAATTCTGGCGTCCAGTGCCAGAAAAGGATCAAAAGTTGGAGTTCAACGCCAGAAATGGACCCAAACCTGGCGTTGAACGCCCAAAACAGCCTTATGCACGTGAATTGTTTAAGTCTCAGCCCCAGCACACACCAAGTGGGCCCCAGAAGTGGATCTCTGCACCATCTATCAGAGTTTACACATTTTCTATAAACCTAGGCTACTAGTTTAGTATTTAAACAACTTTTAGAGACTTATTTTGTATCTCATGACATTTTTTAGATCTGAACTTTGTACTCTTTGATGGCATGAGTCTCTAAACTCCATTGTTGGGGGTGAGGAGCTCTACTGTGTCTCGATGAATTAATGCAAGTATTTCTGTTTTCCATTCAAACACGCTTGTTCCTATCTAAGATGTTCATTCGCGCTTAACTGTGATGAAGGTGATGATCCGTGACATTCATCACCATTCTCAACCCATGAACGTGTGCCTGACAACCACCTCTGTTCTATATCAGATTGAATGAGTATCTCTTAGATCTCTTAATCAGAATCTTCGTGGTATAAGCTAGAATTGATGGCGGCATTCATGAGAATCCGGAAAGTCTAAACCTTGTCTGTGGTATTCCGAGTAGGATTCAAGGATTGAATGACTGTGATGAGCTTCAAACTCCTGAAGGCTGGGCGTTAGTGACAGACGCAAAAGAATCAAGGGATTCTATTCCAACCTGATCGAGAACCAACCGGTGATTAGCCGTGCTGTGACAGAGCGCGTGAGCGTAGTTTTCACTGGAAGGATGGAAGGTAGCCATTGACAATGGTGATCCACCAACACACAGCTTGCCATAGGAGGATGTGCGTGCGTGAATCAGAAGACAGAGGAAAGCAGAGATTCAGAAGACAAAGCATCTACAAAACTCCAACATATTCTCCATTACTGCATAACAAGTAACCTTTAATCTATGCTCTCTTGTTTATTCGCAATTCAACTGATCAACACAATTGACTTCCTAACTAAGATTTACAAGATAACCATAGATTGCTTCAAACCAACAATCTCCGTGGAATTCGACCCTTACTCACGTAAGGTATTACTTGGACGACCCAGTGCACTTGCTGGTTAGTGGTACGAGTTGTGAAAAGTGTGATTCACAATTTGTGCACCAGCCATCCATGCGTGCGCGTGGAGTGCACGTACGCGTGGCCCTGTTTTCATCCCAAAGTTGATTTTTGAGTTTTAAAAGCCAAATTTCATACTTCTAAGCCTCTGATCTCACCACTTATGTCTTAAATCATTATGATATGCCTAGCAATGAGACAAGGAGCTAGTAAATGTGGTAACTTGCGATTGAAGCAAGGGAAAAATGAATGATCAATGAGGATCAAAGATGATTATGTGAGATGCGGAGGATGGCGGTGGAAGTGCTTGTTATGCCATGGGCCGAAGGGCCGTGATTGTTAATGAATTGGCTGGTTATGGATTTAACCGTGAGCCGGATGGCTAGATTATAGCCGTGTTACGGCGGAGCCATGATTATGGCTAAGTATAAACGCATATATGCTGTTGAATGAATTGTGAATGTTTGCACTTCCACCATCGGAGATGAGGGTTTCCCTGGGAGGAAGCAGTGGCTAGCCACCACGTGCTCCAGGTTGAGACTCGAAGCTCTTTTGACCCTATGTCGTAAGTGTGGCCGGGCACTGTGAAAGGCTCGGATGAGCTCGCCCCCGTAAATATTCACCAGTGAGGGTGATGGATATGGATCATGACTATGATCAAGTTTATGATGAGTATAACTCGAGTTGGGGATGCGCGACAGAGGGACAGTCCAATGGTTAGCTACCAGGACTTGTCGGGTTGGCTCTATAACCGACAGATGATATCATCAGCCACTAGGGACAGGCATGCATCATAAGCATACTACATGAATTGTTTGAGATTGCCTATTTGACTGCATATTACTTGCTAATTGTTTAAATGCCTTATCTGTTCCTATTTGTAAATCTCTTGTCTGATATAACTGTCTTTGCTATATTATACTCCTGTTGGTGGTTGGGAGGTACGAAGGAATTGGAAAGGGAAGTACTAGTTAGACTGAAGGATCTTTAGTCAGTTGCCACTTACGGTTTAGTATGTTTATAAGCTTTGATATTATCTGGAGGAAGTTCTAGGATTGCCTTCGGCTTTCCTCTATTATTATGTATTATATATGTGGAAGCTGTTACCGTGCTGGGGACCTCTGGTTCTCACCCATGCGGATTTTGTGGTTTTCAGATGCAGGACGCGAGACTTCTCGTTAAGGCATGCTGGAGACTTCTGGATTAGCGAAGATCCTTCGTTCTCGGGACTCTGTTTTGGTTTATATGTTTTGCTTAGATACTTTTATCTCCACTAAATAATACAAACTGTGATAACTCCTTCTAGAGGGGATTTTGGAGAAATAGGTTCTCTGTATTTGTGTCCCTTTGGGTTTCCTTTGGGTTTTCCTTGTTTTATTATATGTATATATTGCTATGCTCGGACCGGTTATCTTCGCAGCCGGATTTTGAGTCTTGATATTCCCGTTTTTGACACTCTTTGTATATATATGATCTTGCGTTGATTTATCCTTTGCTCATTACGTTATCGATCGAAGTGTTGCGCTTTCGAGTTACGATTTTTGTTTACCCCTTTTTCTACAAAGGCTCCTAGTTATAATCAATCATTCATACTACTATACGTACTAAAATTTTTGTTTTAGAGGTCGTAATACCTTGCCATCTCTGAATTATGACTTAAGCATAAGTCTCTGTATGGTAGGGTGTTACAAACTATAATGGTTCACTATTCATATATGATTCAGGGATGTCCTCCATAACTTGTTCTATATAAATTAGTTGACTCCTTGGTTTCTGACATCACAACGAGAAAATTTTGATTTTTTGATAAAGGGTGAGAGGAGAAGAATTGCTAAAAAATGATATAAAATTCACTTTGGCACAAATTGTTTGTACTTAATTAACACGCACTATTTTTGTTTTCAACTGCATAGATTTTGTCATTTGATTTTTCTAAATGGAGATATCAAAAAATTGGCAATGATTAAATCTTCTATCTATTATGTGTACTATTATTGGTAAAGTCAGAAGGATCTACTTTTGTTTCAATCACTTATTTGGAGGATGCAGAGTCAAAAGAAGCCGGTAAGAAATAATTTTTTTGGTGATTGATTATAGGGATCATCTTGATCTTGAGCATTATAATTGTTTTTAATTTTCAGTTGTATTTATTTATTTTGGAAAATTCAAATTAATCATGTCTGTGCAGTTTGTTTGGAACAAAATCAGTATATTATATGCCTAACAGAGCAGATTGACACAAAACTATCTCAGCAAATTCAGAACAATCGCATATTCATTGGATTTAGAACAAAAAAGCTCACCAAAATTAGAGCATACAAGACGAACGAGTGGGAGCTAAAGTCCACCGATTCAAAACAACAACGACACATAGGAAGAGATGCAGAGGACATTAGGGGAGGCAGAGAGCCAATACCAGCAGCCAGGGTTCAGGGTTTCCAACCTTGAAAGAGAGAGATGGGGAGGGAAGGAAAGAGAGGAGAGGCGACAATGGAGCAAAACCTAGGTTTCTGCTCTTCTTCTGCTATTTCTGTATGAGTCACCGGCAAATATTCTAATTCTGCTCTTCGGAATTACTTGGCTCCGGTATTCGGTAGATACTAATGCTTCTGTCAGGTGAGGTCGCCTCGATCAACAACTCTGCCCTTCTTCACCCAAGCCTTCCACAATGAATCCACTTCCATAAAAGAGTGTTGTCAAGATGGCCTTCGCCCTCCTCCCGCAACAAAAAGCCCACCTTCAGAATGAATCCTAATTTTCCCAAATGCTTTGAAGGTCTATTCATTCAACTCTTGAATTTGGAAAATTTTTCATTTTTTCTTTTAATTTCTGTTTCAATTTCCCCCTATGTTAAATATGGGAGTGTTTGAAATTCAAAGAAATCAACTTCGCAAATTACATTTGCTAATCCATTTGATATGTTAATTAGTCGTGTTTATTTGGTTTTACCGTGGATCATTAAGGAATTTAATTATTTTCATTAGTCAAACTCATATGAGAGTTAGACTCATACATACACTCGTGTTATTATAAGGTTAAGATTTATGATTCTCAAAATTAGTATATATAAAATAAAAATATTTTAGTTATTTTTTATAATAAGGATATTATATCATTTTCTATTAAAAAAGAATATTAATTTAGATCAATTTAATATTTGGTTCATGAATTTTTCGATTAGATCGATTTATTCGATTTTATTATGACAAAAATAATACAGTTTAATCGGTTATATATATTAAATTTTAATTGTTAAAAATATCTTTAAAAAAAGATGTTGTAGGTGTTTTTATTTAAGTGACTCCTTTATTTATTAATCTAGATAATCCAATGCTTTTAATTTTATGGTGTATCAAAAATACTCATATTAATTTTAGACACACTTTTATTTATTGTATGAAAATATGTGATGAAAATTTATATACTTACGAAGGATCCCACCATGGCTGTATTAGATAGTTTCCTTTCTTTCGTATATCAATCTTTTTATTTGGTTTCCACGGTATCTGTCAATTCGACAGGACAAGGACTAATTCACTGTAGTACTGAGCTCTATTTAAGGGTTTATCGTTGGCCAATAGATTGCTGCATGCACAAGATGGAATTCGAACCCCAACACTTACTTAAGCAGACTAGTGACCAACCCAACTTGATTATATATCAATCTGTTTGATTGGTAGTTTGAATAGTGTATTATTATGAAAACTAAATAAATAAAATATCTGATATATTAAAAAAAGTTGTAATATATAGTATTCTAACTTCATATCCGTGGCTCTAAGAATTTATCTTCAACCAAATAAAAATTCAAAATTTATATCCTTTCTAAATTTTAAAATATTTATAAGGATTTTGTAAGAACACAGGTTAAAAAATATTAATTATATCTATTAATTATGAATTCTTGTGCTATTTAATAACTCTTTTGGTTCGTTTAATTAATAGGATTCTTTCTCATTTTTTATGTCTAAATTAATCCTTACAATTTTAGTTACACTATTAAAATTAATTTCTCTCCAAAAAATTATGAGTACAATTTAATTTTTGACTCAAACATATGCATAAACTTCTCTCCAAAATTATCTTCTAAAATTATTAGCGTCAAATCAAAGACCTTTCACATTATTTTTCTCTATTTATTCTCCATATTTTCATATACATAAGCAAGCAAATAAAAAATGCAACGGAGTTTTTCTATAATTTTTTTTCTCATTTTAATTCTTCATTCTATCCAACTCACTCTTTCTGTTATCTGTACTTTTTCTGTTTTAAAAAAGGAGGCCACTCAGATAAAGCCGCCTAAAACGTCTTTTTTTAAAAAATTTTCCATGTTGTGTTTTAATTGATTTATGTATAATTTATTCGATGTTTCTCATCACATATTATTAAATTCCTCAAAAGATTTTCTTTCCAGAAACAATAAAAAACATTTAATTTAGACTAAAACAAAAAAGATAATAAATTAACTATTAGATTTTTTTTTAAAAAATTATTTACATAAAAAAATATATCACATTCATCAATATATATATATATATATATATATATAAAAAAAGCTCTTAAAATTTTTATAAATAAAAAAATAATTAATTTATATTCATACAATATATAAAATAATTACTATATTATTATTATATTATATATTAAGATTTACTAATTTAAATTTTCTTTTTATTTTTAATATAAGTATTAAAAATAAATAAAATTTTTATAACTAAATGTAGTGTAACAAAATATATATAATATTAATTAGTTCTTAAAAAATTCTAAAAAAATAGTTTCTTTCATTTTAGTAAAATAACTATTTATTAAAGTAGACAAATTAATTATTTTCTTCTCATATACAGTTTTTTAAGACATAAAAGCAATTAGTTAGGACATTGGTTAAGATAATTAAAGTTACTATTTCATTAAATTTTTAATTTAAAGAAAAATCCTAGTTAATTTTGGTATAGAAATTTTGAATTTGAAAACATTGATAAAAATTATGTTGAATTTTGATTTATTTGATTCTCATTTAAAACTACATAAGTTAAAGTTCTGTTTTGAAGTTATATTCGAGTTTTAATCTGATTTTTAAAGTTTCAATTTACTTAGTTTGATTTTTTAACTTAGGTATCTGTGACTCATATTAGGGTTTTAAGTGTTTAGTTGAAAAAAAAAATAAAGTAAAAAAAATTTCAATTATCACATCAAACAGTCGCTAGAATGTATAATGTAACAGTTATTAGTCCATCTCAATATGTCGTTAACGATTTTGTGAGACAGCGACAAAAATAAAATTAGGAACCAATGTGAGTCATAACTATTAAGTTGGGAGACTAAATTGGGTAAATCAAAATTTTTGAAATTAGATTGAAACATAGTTGTTAGAACCGAACCAGTGATCGAACCGGTCAAGCCACTGGTTCACTGGTTTATTGGTTCAACCGATAAATCACTGATTGAACCGATAAAATCGGTCTCACGTAAATATAAAATATAAAATAGTTAAAAACTTAAAATTAAAATTTGAAATACATTTCTTCACTAACATTTTATGAAGAATCAAATCTCAACTTCTAAAAATAACTAATATAAAAAAAATTATAAAATTTTAATACTACAATAGTATCTTATTTTGACACAATAAAAAAATAATTAATTCACAAAGCCTATCATCTAACTATAATATCAGTAGATTTTAACACTAACATCAAAATAAATAACCTTAATCACAATACTAGCAATAAAATAGATCAAGTAAATTAATAAATTTTTAGTGAAATTTATATTTATCTTAATAATGGTATATAATTAAAATATAATTAATTTTAAAAATAAAAAAAATAAAAATTAAATTAAATTAGATATTTATGTATACTATATAGTTAGTATTTGTCAAATATAATACTTAGAAGTGTAATGGCTAAGTGGCAAGTAGAGGTTGCTTTTGCTCCAAGGTTCTTGGTTCGAGACCTTGTGGAGACATTTTAAAAAAATTTTCAAGCAAACCAGTTCGGTTAGACCGGTTTGCACCAGTTCACACTGATTTTATTCCTTAAACGGTCCAAAGAATAAACCGCTAGTTCGGTTCTAGTCCGGTTCACTAGTTTTTCGGTCGAACCAGCCGATCTAGTTCGGTTTTTTCAACTATGGATTCAAATACGAACATAATTTCAGAGACCAATAAGTATTATCTCTTTGTTGACAATTAAGTTGTTTTAATGGTAATTAAGATCTAATAATGGTTTATAATAAAAGAAGCATTCTTTTGCAACAATGAACCTATAGTAGTAGTTAGGGGTGTTCATAGATTAGATCATATCCATATAAATCCACAGTATTTATCCGTATCTGATCTGTAATTTGAGGATATGATCTGATCTGTAAGATGATCGGATTGGATTGAATCGGATCCACACTCTAATCAGATAGAAGTAAATATGTTTACAAAAGTAAACAAAAAAATTATTGACTTTTTTTATAAAAATAAATTTTTTTAATATTTTTTATTTTATGGATATATTTGATATCTGATCCAAACATAAAAAGTGCGAATATCGAATTTGATCTAATGATTTTAATGCGGATTGGATCGAAATTTTAGTCATATCCTATCTGTAAACACCCCTAGCAATAATAACTAAAAAATTATAATGATTATATTTTTAACTAAGAGGAAGTGCAAAAAAAAATACTAACTACAAGAACATTTAATCAAATATTAAAAAAAATTTTACCTTAAAACAGTTGGACTTTTTTTGCTCATATATATATATATATAATAATAATAATAATAATAATAATAATAATAATAATAATAATAATAATAATAATAATAATAATAATATGATAATTATTTTATATATCACACAAATATAAACATTTTTTTGTATGATCTTAAGAAAAGTTTTGTAAGTCCCTAACCTTGTTATCGATTTTTGTAGTGTTAGACCTCATATTATCAATTTGATTCATATATAATTCGGATGATAAATTATTTGGTGACGTGCTTCTTTTTTTACTGTGATATACTTGTTTATTATTATTATTATTATTATTATTATTATTATTATTATTATTATTATTATTATTATTATTATTATTATTATTATTATTATTATTATTATTATTATTATTATTATTATTATTTACATTAAAAAATAACAGGCCAAATTATTGCCATAACATAATAGAAGTATGGAAGTTTATCATTCTTCTCTAATGGAGGAAACAAAATTCTTTTCAATAGTTTATTTAACGTTTAGTAGAATAAAAATAAATTTTATTAGAATAAATTTTAGTACGAGTTTAATATTTTTATTCATCATAAAATATTTATAGAATTACTCGTAGATAAATTTTGGAAAAAAGAAAAAAAATATAATTTTTAATTTTATTTTAAATAAACTTTATTTTTAATTTTAAAATAAATTTTATTTTTATTTTTTAATAATATTAATTTTTTACCGTATATAATTATTCAATTATTTTTTAATCATATATAAATAAATTACTCTTATTAAGACTTTTTTGTGTTATTCAATTATCTTTTTTAAAAAATAATTAATTATTAAAATAATTAAACTTTTCACAACAAAAATAATAAAAAATTTATGAACAAAAAAAATTAACTATCCTGATAATTTTTTGTATTTTTATTCATATTTTAATTATAAACATAAACATAAATATAATTTAATTATATTATTTATGAAATATGACTATAGATGTAGATAAAATTTAGTTATATTACTTATATATAGTTTCATTGTATTGTATTGCTTATAAAGTTATATTATAATTATGACAATAGAATTGTTCTTATATTTTTATATGTGTGACTAATTGGTGGTGTTAAAATATTACTCTTAATTATAAATAAGGTTTATAATTTAAAAAATCAAAGACTCAATTAAAAAGATACGAAAAAAATGATGTTAAAATATTCTAACTCTTTAAAATAAAAATATTCGAAATTCAATTAAAATTTATTTAAAATTTAAACTCAATAAAAATTTATATTTCAATGTGTTTTGTATTAAATATATTTAATAACCTATTATATCATATTGGTTGAAATTAGTTTTTATAATGTTAATTTTTTAATAACACTTTATTAAAAAAATCATCATTTCAGAATTTTTTAAAAACTAATTAATATTATATATATTTTGTTACATTACATCTTGTTATAAAAAATTTATTTATTTCTAATGCTTATATTAAAAATAAAACAAAATTTAAATTAATAAATTTTAATCAATAATATAATAATAATATAGTAATTATTTTATATATTATACGAATAAAAATTAATTATTTTTTATTTATAAAAATTTTAAGAGCTTGTTATATATATTGATGAATGTGATATATATTTTTATGTAAATAATTTTTAAAAAAAATCTAATAGTTAATTTATTACCTTTTTTATTTTAGTCTAAATTAAATATTTTTTATTGTTTTTGGAAAAAAAATCTTTTGAGAAATTTAATAATATGTGATGAGAAACACCGAATAAATTATACAGAAACCAATTAAAACACAACATGAAAACATCTTTAAAAAAAAACGTTTTAGGATCTTTATCTGAGTGGCCTCCTTTAAAAAAATATGATTATCTATCAATTTATAATCATTGTATATAGAAATAAAGCAAATCAAAGATACACTATACAATGCTATTTAAAAGATAGAGATCAGATTCTTATCCATTTTACTTGTTAAGAAATAGAATTTTTTTAATTTTTTTTTATTTATTGACTGTACTCTTTCAGTTTATCTAAGCACCTACCCTCTCTGTTATCTGCTCTACTTCATGGAACCATGATTTCTGCTAAATTACAATTTTCATACATTCAGGAATTTTTTTTTCTTTTTAAATCATTGAGTTGTATGTTTATGTATGTTATACTTTTAAATGTCTATTTGTAATTTTTTTTTTACTTGTCATATTTTGTATTGTAGCAAAAGAGAACAACAATGAAAAAACTATTAAAGCTTCTAAATTTTTGGTCACTTTTGATTTAAATGCATTACCTAATAAAGTATTATCTCAATAGTTAGAAAAGACCTGTAGACGAATCTTCAAAAGATGTCATGAAGAATGATGAAGATTCCAAAGAATTCATATCAAAATTTAGATGTTGAAAAAAATAATACTGTAGCTCAAGAAGATGCTTTAACACCTTTTATTGGTCAATGTTTTCTAAGTGAAGACGAAGCATTTATTTTCTACCAGAGATATGCAAGTCAAAAATGATTTTCGATTTGGAAAGGAAGGTTTGTCATGACTTTTTCTGTCATCATGAAAGTAAGACCTTGAAGGTTATTGACCCATCAAAAGAGCAAAGAAAGAGAGAACCATGTAGATGTGAATACATGCAAAAGTGCAATTGACATATTTCCAAGTGAGTGGAGGGTTACTAATTTCATTTTGAACTATAATCACCAGTTATTAGCACCATTAGAGGTCCGCTTTTTATTTGTTAATTGAATTCTTTCTCAAGAAGATCAGAACCGTATTGTTTTACTTAAAGAAGCAGGTTCAATTAGACAAATAACACGTGTGTTGGAACTTGAGAAAAATATCAAGCATGGCCACCTTTCGTTTTAAAAAACGATGTAAAGAATCTTTTTGAAAAAAACAAAGAAACAAATTATAGAGAATGATGTAATGAACTTTCTGAAACTCTGTGAAAAAGCTAAAAGATGTAATTCTAAGTTTCAATATGCATATACCATGGATGCAGAAAGAAAATTAGAGCGTTTTTTTTCAACCACATAGAGTGGCAACATTTTCTTGGCTAAGGAAGGCATTATTTTATTTTTTATTTGCAGTTATGCCTAGTATGCTTTCATTATTAATAATTTTATTGCAATATCTAATTATTGTATTATTATTGTAGGTCTAGACTTTTGAATTATTAATAAAAAAATCAACCAATACCATATTGACTGATCAAGATCTATGGATGACTGAAACAATCTCAAAAGAATTGCCATTTACTAAGCATAGTTTTTGTATATGGTATATTACATCTAATGGTTGGTTTAATACTTTGCTTCGTGAGAAATATTCAAAATAGTGTGTAGATTTTTTTGAGCTATATAAATTAGAGGCAATTGAAGAATCAGCAATGACATAAAATCATATTGAAGTATAACTTGCAATACAATAAATACAAAAGGATTATACCAAATTAGAAAAGATTGAGCACTTGCTTATTTTCGTGACTATTCTTTTTTTTTTTGAGGAATGACAATTACTGGAAGATCAGAGAGTATAAATGCATTTGTAAAAAGATTTGTAAGTTCTCATGCAAGTTTGAGTGATTTTTTTAAACAGTTTAGTCATTTATAAAGTTATTATTATATTATATTTTACATTTTAATAATATCATTCATTCATTAATTTTCAGATTAATTTGGCCGTGAAAGATATTAATACAGAGGAGTATGATGTGATGCTACTACAAAAGTATAAAGGATTTTCTTTTAACAATAAAGTTCTATATCCAACTCATAACCCTAACCAAGTCCAATTAAGTATTTTAAATTCACGCGCTTGTCGTCGCTTCTTTTTCTTCTTTCTTCTTCTTCTCTTTGTTATCTTTCTTTTTTGTTATCGTCATCGCCAACAACACCACCACCTCATCCTTCTTCTTTTCTCATTTGAATTTCTTCTTCTCTTTCCTTTTTCTTCTCCTCCTTCATCATGATCATCATCATAATCATCATCGTTATCGTTATCATCATCTTCTTCTTATACATATCGTCATTATTATTATTGTTATCGTTAAATTTTTGCTATGTTGATGATGTTGTCTGATCCAAAATTGATTTTCGATGTGTTTTTATTCAAGATTCAGTCTTGTTTGTGTGATTGTTTTCGAACTGAGTTAATTATGTCGCAATTGTTATGTAATTTCATTTTTGAGTTAATTGTGTTGCAATCCATTATGTAATTTTGGTACATTTATGAGTTAATTGTGTCGCAATCATTATATAATTTCGATTCATTTATGAGTGAATTAAAGTGCATTTGGATTCGGTGTCCTGCATAATTCAAAACTCTTTCTCCTCATCTTCTACTGCTTCTTCTTCTTCTTTTTCATCTTTTTCTTCTTCATCTTCACCTTCTTATTTCATTTTTTCAAAATTCTTTTTTATTTACTCTCTTGAGAGGAATAAAACCAAGAAAAAGAGAAAAAAAATCAAACAAAAAAGAAGAAATATATTAATGACGTTCTCTGATCCAAAATTGATTTTAGATGTGTTTTTATTCATGATTCAGTCTTGTTTGTGTACTTGTTTTCGAACTGAATTTATGTGTCGCAATCATTTTGGTAAATTTCGGTTCATTTCTGATTTAATTATGTCACAATCCATTGTGTAATTTTGGTTCATTTCTGAGTTAATTGTGTCGCAATCATTATATAATTTCGGTTCATTTTTGAATGAATTAAGGTGCATTTGGACTCGTTGTCCTGTACAATTTAAAACTCTTTCTCCTCTTCCTTTTCATCTTCTGCTACTGCTTTTTTTTTCATCTTTTTCTTCTTCATTTTCTCCTTCTTATTTTAATTTCTCAAAATTCTTCTTGATTTACTCAAATTTAGCACAATTTCTGAGTTTATGTGTTAAATTTGAGTTTAGCTCTTGGACAAGGCTTTAAAAAACCAGTAAAATTAAATAGAAAAAATATAACAAGAAAAAATGAATACAATGAATATTTTCAAGTATTCTACAAAGACAGAGAAAAAAAAATATTTCATCAATCTTCACAATTTCAAAAAATGAAATCTCCCAGACAGTTCTGATATGAATTATGAATTTAATATAAGATAACATGAATATACTCTTTTCTCTAAAAGTTTTTTTTTCTTCTGTTATAGCTAAATTCTCCGAACTTGAAATCCACATGCAAAAATCTCTAAGTTCATGTTGGAAATCTTTTATTATTAACATCTATTGCTCCTCAAACTTGTAGATTCTTTATTATTATTTTCTGCTTCTTTTTCTTTCTGAGTTAATTATGTCGCAATCATTATGTAATTTCGGTTCATTTCTGAGTTAATTGTGTCGCGATCATTATATAATTTCGGTTTATTTTTGAGTGAATTAAGGTACATTTGGACTCGTTGTCATGCACAATTCATAGGGGTGGCAATGGGGCAGGTAGGGGCAGGTTTTTGCCCTACCCGACCCCGCCCCGCCATCCTTTTACTCAGGTATTACCTGCCCCATCACTACCTGCAGGTAGTAAACTACAGTACCCTAACGGCTCTTGTAGGTACCTGCCCCGTTCCTATCCGTCCCTATAAAATTAAATAAAATTTTAATTTTTACATATTCGTATATAAATTAAGACAAAAACTTAAAATTTATGGATAAATTAAAATACAAACATAAAATTCATATAATATTATTAGCTCAAATAACTTGAAATAAAAATAAAAAAGGTAGTGTTAGATCATTACAAATTTAACACTATAAGAAAAAAATTACAATATTAAATATAAAAGAGTCTTTAATCCTTATTCTTGATTACTTTTCATAAAATAATTTTAAAACATCTATATAAAAAAAATTAAAATTACTCAGTAGAATTAAACAAATTAAAAATACAAACAAACAAAAATAATGCAAATAATATATGATAATAAACAGCATATTAGTCTTCCTAATATAAGTTGCAACAAATAATAACACAGCACACCATTGTAAAAGACTAAACAAAGCATATAAAACTAGATTTAATTGATGAATTTCAAGATATATAGTAATATAAATTATAAGCATTCGGTCGTTCAAGCACTGAAGCACATGAGGGGTAGGTCGTTCAAGCACATGAGGGATAAATATAAAGCAGGAGGGAAAAAAATTAATTAGGTAATATTATAGTATAAGACTTTAAATTATTAGAATGAATAATTGCCAAAATTCATTTGGCAATAACAATTCGTAGGCATAATTAGGGAGTGATTTAAGATTATTATTAGAATATATAACAACTATGCAGAATTCTTCACATCCATTGGTTTTTAGATTATACCCATTTCACTATGAGAAATGATAGGGGCAGTAGTTTTGGTGTTTTGTAATCATCAATTGACTATCAATAGTATTTTTAATGGTGTGAGATTACATCTAATGGTAAGAAATCACTCACTTTTATTTTGATGGTTAAGTGCTGGCCAGAAAATACAAAAGTTACTGGTTCCCTAGACTTTTCCTTTCACTATTTCTCAATTTTTTTCCTTCTCTTCTTGAAGTCAAATATTCGTTCTCATTCGGACGTTTTCTTCCTGTGATGCATATCATTCTACTTTCATATATGACTATAAATATTGCAAACTCCTCCTAACATGATCCAAATAAATAGAACAACCTAACCCATCAATATCAAATAGTGAAAAATTATAGTATGGATCTTCCTAGGTTGCAGTTACAGTTACAGAGTTTCAGTTTCAGAGTTATAGTTGCAGATTCACAATGGGTGAGAGAGAGAGAGGGAGAGAGAGAGAGAGAAAGAGAAACTTACAGATCCAGTGATTTGCAGGATGCAAGGATGGCGACGGACTCACAGTGAAGGACGGAGGATAGCGGCGAAGCTCTGCTCTCAGACGGAGGACGGCTGCGAAGCTCTTCTCTCAGACGGAGGACGGCGGTGAAGCTCTGCGTTCTGACGGAGGACGGCGGCAAAGCTCTGCGCTCGAATGGAGGACGGTGACAAAGCTCTGCTCTCGGACGGAGGATGGAGGCGAAGCCCTTTTCTCAGATGGAGAACGACGGCAGCCAGCGGATTTGGAGAAGAAGAAGCTCGATGCTCTATTGCTCTCAATCTCAGCCTCAGCCTCTCACTTGTCACTACTCTCACTCACTGGTAACTGGAGAAGAAGATTAGGGTTTCAATTTTGAATCTGAAGAGTGAAAATGAAACCTTAGGCACAACCATAAAAGTAATTTATATATTTTTTATATTTAATAATTTTTATATATTTATATTATATATTATAATATATAATATATACTTTGGGACGGGTTCACCCTAACCCCAACCCTGCCCCACCCCACCAGTGCACCTGCCCAGACAAAAACCCGCCCCACATCTGGGGCGGGTAGTAACCCACTCCGACCGGGTAGGGGCGGTTCAGGTACCTGGTTCGGGTACTCTTGCCACCCCTAGCAATTCAAAACTCTTTTTCTTCATCTTCTACTGCAATAACAGCAACAACAAAAGAATGATGATGAAGAGAAAACACGCGAAGAAGGAGGAGAAGGAGGAACGCGAAGAAGAAGACGACGACAACAACGATAACGTAGCGCGTGTAATCACGCTCTTTTTAATGAGAGTGGTTTATGTTGGTATTGGATCTACTTAGTTGAACTTGAATTACAATATTGTTTAAATGTGTAGCAAATCTGTTCTTTAATAAAGATCATGTCACCTTCGTAAAATCAAGCACAACGTGTCCTTACAAGATTTGCTTTTGATAAATTCCAAGAAGGATTTGAAAGATGTACTAAGTATTCGGTAAAACAAGGTAATGATAATGTTTTCAGCTTTTCATAGTAAAATATTATAAAATGAGAATACAAAAGTATAAAGTTAGTTGGGATGGAAAGAATGCCGATTATAGTTGTAAGCATTTTGAATTTTGGGAAATACTTTGTCACATACTAAGCGGTTATTGTTAAAGGTTGTTATGAAATTTTTTCTGCATACTTTTCATGTCGTTGGCAATATCAAGTATCTCAAAATATTAATGGACAAGAGTTTGAAGAATAAATTTTCAATCAATAAAGACAAGAGAAAATCATATATAGTGTTGAATAATTTGTTTGTTGTCTTTCCATTTTAAAGACAAAAGGATGTCCTAGTAAAAAGAGAAACAGAGGGTCCAGAGTTATCAAAACGTAAGAATACTCGTAGATTTTAGGACACAACATCGCCACTTGTTCTGAAAAAAATATATTAATTCATATTTTTCAACAAAAAAAAAAATCATTTCAGAAGATATTAGTTTAAATCCAATACTCTAGTTAAAAGATCATATAATACTTTTAATTATTGTTATTTTATTTTTTCTTTTATTTAAATTACATTTAGCTCTAATTTTATTCGTTATCATATTGCAGTGACATGGTAATTGATTTTTTTTTACTAAGATGGCTAGAGATTGAAGATTATTATTATAAGATTGAAGGCAACTATTTATATTTTAATATATCATTATATTTTAATAGACGTCTAATTTTATGTTTATTTTTCTACAATGTTAAGGGCTTTTTAATGGATGATAATTTAGTATATTTATATCACTTTTTTATAAAATTATTATTTCTAATTACCCGATTATAGATATTATGTTGTAGTAGTAAAAGAAAGATAAAAAAATGGGAAAAAATAATTATGCTTGAATAAAAAATTAACTTGTACTCGTACTATTTTTTTAAAGAAAAAATTTAATAATATAATTAAATTTTAAGGGTTAATTTAGTGATAAAAATATGAGAGAGAATAATCACTAAGATTCTCCTTGTGGCTTTAAGGATTTTTGGCCAATTAGTCTCTTTAACGTCATTTACAAGATAATCACTAAGGTTCTGTGAACAGATTACGTCCATATTTAGATGAGATTATTAGTGTTACGATGGGTAATCGGAGATTGTTGGACTGGCTTCGCTGGGTTGGCCCAATCGTCTGAGGAAGGAAGCCTTCGAGCGGGTCTGCGCCTTGGGGCCTCCGTCCGACTTGTGAGTATGAACGAATGGGGGGTGGTACCTACAAAGATACTCCAATGCCTAAGTCAGCAAGAGTGTGAGCAGATCTAGAGAGTATTGGAGCTTCTTAGATACCTGAGAAGTGTCAGTGTATTTATAGGGATGGACCAATAACCACCGTTGGAGTAGTTCCACCTTTTAAGGGGAATAACCGTCCCTTTATCTTAGGGTGGTTGAGATATAGCTCTTGGAAGTGGTTAGAGAGATTCTAGGGGCAGTTATCCTCTTGAGGGAGGGTTTATCTGCCAGCTGATCCTCGTACCGACTTCTTTAGAGCAAGTCGTGAAGATAGCCGACTTCGTGGCATCTGGTTTGTGTAGTGTGAGGCTCAACTCTTTTGGGTTGGGCCTTTTTACTTGGATCCTGGGCCTTAGCGTTGGGCCAGGGTATGAACAGTGCCCCTACTCGAGCCCAATTTCTCTTTTAGGATTGGGTTCGAGTATTCTACTCGGGGTCGTAGCCGACCTATGAGGGAACCGACGTGATTTTGCGCAACCGACGTGACTTTTCGTGACTTTTGATTTTCACAGTTACATCTAATCGAACGTCGCGTCCGTTAGAGGTTCGCGTAGGTATTAATTACCTTGGTAACGGTGCACCCATTAATGACTTCCCGTTTTTACCATTACGCCCCTAATCGTGTTTATAAATACTTTCCCTCTCTTTCGTTGTTTCGTTTCTGCGATTTTTCAAATTTTCTCTTCATCCGTTCGTGCAGTATTCTTGCATTTGAAGGCTTTCATCTTCTCCAACCTTATTCTCAGATAAAGGTTAGATTTTTCTTCTTTTCCTTTAACGACATGCTTTCTATTTGCATGCTTTTATTTTTTAGATGGATAGGTTGATCCATAGACCTCTGTTTGATTCCGTACTTCCCCCTTAGAGACCATGTTTTTTATTTTCTTTTTTTTTTCTTTTGTAGGTTTTACCAACCCTTTTTCCAAAGAAAGAAAATGTCTTCTGTTGAAAGTCTTGCTCAGTGGGTTGATGTCACAGTCCTGAGGGAGGAACCTTGGGTCGACACTGATTTTCTTACTGATCTTCGCACTCGCCACCGGCTCTGCACCTCTGATGAGGATGAGCCGAAGTATGAACTACTTGTCCCGGGTCCAGAAGACCGGGTTTGTTTTGGGAGAGCTTCGGAGGCAGCCCCTCATTTCTTTTTCATGTATGAGAGCATGCTTACCCGCCTGGGCATTTTCCTTCCCTTTTCTGACTTTGAGATTGATGTTTTATGCTACTGCCGTGTTGCACCTACCCAGCTTCATCCCAATTCCTGGGGTTTTCTGAAAATTTATCAATTTGTCAGCCATGCTTTAGACTTTCCGACTTCCTTGAGGATTTTCTTTTTTCTCTTCCATATGACTAAGCCCTTCAATGGGAAAAATAATAAACAACAATGGGTGTCCTTCCGGGCTATAGAAGGTCGGAGGGTCTTCACCCTTTTTGATGAATCTTTTCATGACTTCAAAAATTATTTTTTCAAAGTGCAAGCTGTAGAGGGTCACCACCCCTTTTTCTTGGATGAGAATTCTTCTCCTCGCTTTCCTCTATACTGGCTGGAGGCCTCCCCCTGTGAGAAATATGGTCTGGATGACCTGGACGAAGTGGAGGCAGCCATTGTGGGGTTCCTCCGAGAAGTGTGGGGGAGGGCCCCATATTTGGACACTAAAAAATTTCTCCAGGGGGCGCCATCCTTCGTCCAGTCGCAACTAGGTAGCTTTTACTTATCCACTTTGTTTCCGACTTGTGGTTACCGACTTGTAGTTACCGACTTGTTTTACTAATTGTTTCTCTTTTGCAGAGATGGCAAGGAAGAATTCAAATGAGTCTTACTAAAGGGTTCAGGAGGCCAAGGCAAGGTCTCGCGCCAGGACCGGTGGCGCCAGGGTAACTAGCTCCTCTCTTCCTCATCCTTCCTCTTCTTCCCGTAGTTTGGGGACCCCTTCTAAACCTATTGTTATCTCCTCTTCTGCTCCTTCTCAGCCGTCCCCTCCCCCCCGATCCTCCCCTGAGCCTGAAAGGAAGAAGCGCAAGGCTTTAGAGCCTAGCTCTTCTTTCGAGGGTGAAACCAAGGTGGATGCCCCTGAATTTATCCGGAAGTACATCTATCCTCATGCCCGTATAGGCTTGGATGATGTTTCTATCCGGAACCACCTCACTATTCTGGCTCAGGAGAGTATCAGGGTGGCGGCGGTGTGCACCAAATTTCTTGATATTTTCGAGAAGACTCCTCTTAGCTCTCTTGGTTCGTCCTCGAGGGCTAAAGAGTTGGAGGAGAGACTTCTTTTATATCAAGAACATGAGAAGAAGTTGAAGGAGGAGGTCGCCAAACTAAAGGAGGAGATGAAGGGTCTCCAGGAGAGGGAGAGCAAGTTGCAGGCCCAGTGCAACATAGAGGTCGGTTTAAGGCTGAATGCGCAGGAGAGCTATTCAAGCCTTTTTGAGGACCTTGTGGTTGTGAAAAAAGATCTGCTGAATGCTCGGACTGCCTATGCCGAGTTGGAGGACTCTATTGCCGAGGGATCTGAAGAGGCCTGGAGGATTTTTAAGGAGCAAGTCGGAGTCATTGCTCCTGGCTTGGATCTCTGTCCTTTGGATCCTGACAAGGTCGTCATTGATGGTGCTATAGTGTCTCCTCCTGCCCCCCAAGTTGTTTGAGTCAGACTTGAAGACTCGGGGGCAGAGGATTATTGAGTCCCCTCCTCGCTCAAAGGATGCTCCGAGCTCTTCAAAGGTTCCTCTGACTTCCTCTCCATCTCCTATGGATGCCTCTCTCCCTGGTCCTGATGCTGCTCCGACTACTCTTCCTGGCTCTGGTGGTGATCCGTCTACTCCTCTTCCGAAAAAATAACTTTATTGGCTATATGGGGGCCCGGCCTGTGGGTCCCCCCTTTTTTAAACTCTTTATTGTCTGTTGGTGGTGATGATAACTTAACATTTCTCTGGCCTTTTAAGGCCGTAAACACAAATATTTATAAGTACCCTTTTTTGGATAAGGGTTTTAAGTTTTAACAAAGAAATACCCCTTTTTGGATAAGGGTTTTGGGTTACCTTTTGCGTGTATGCTTTTCTGACTTTAGTTTTTTGGAAAACCCCTTTTGATCTTTTCTTTTTGAAAACCTTTTTTCTGGCTGTCTGTCCTTTTGGGTTCCTTTCCTCTAAGGACTCGGGACAGTGCTTATGTTTTTTCGATCTCTTTTGCTATTCCTTATACTCAACTTTGTGATTTATTGAGTTCCTATGACTTAGGTTATTTTTGCGATGCGTTTCCTTTCAACTCGGTTTTTCATTTCGACTTTTGAGTCTGAATGTTTCCGAGTTCTTCGCGATCATCTTTTATAACCTCTTTACACCGACTTGTACCTCGTCGTTTTATCCTGACGACCATCTAGGTCGGTTCATGGGATTTTCACGCTTTGTCGAGCTTAAGTCGGTGCGTTTCGTAGAAAAGAAAAAACAAGAAAGAATTTATAAGAGATATTGTAAAAAAAGATCTTTATTTATTGAGGAGGTACCTTACTGCTACTAAGGGCTTTTGACAGCCTATTTTCCCTTAGCCTCTACTATGATGCCTCGTTAAAAATCCTTCTCCAGAAAAAACCCTTTGATTTTGGGAAAAAATCATGAAGTTTGGGAAAAGAGTACATCAGCGAGTAAAGTTCGCTTTTAACTGTAGTACCTTTTCATATTACAAGCATGCCACGACCTTGGTAACTCGGTGCCATTCAGGTCGGTCACTTTATAATAACCTTTTTCTAAGACCTCATTGACTTTGAATGGTCCTTTCCAATTAGCAGCGAGTTTTCCTTCCCCTGATTTATTAACTCCAATGTGTTTCTGATTAAGACCAAGTCATTTGGGGTGAAGGTTCTTCGAATGACTTTTTTATTGTATCTTGTAGTCATCCTTTGCTTCAGCGCTGCTTCTCTTATCTGGGCTTCTTCTCGGACTTCGGGGAGCAAATCGAGCTCCTCTTTGTGCCCCTGTATGTTTCCGATCTCATCATGGAGAATCATCTTTGGACTTTGTTCGCTGATTTTTTATTGGTATCATGGCTTCTACGCCATAGACTAATCGGAAGGGCGTTTCTCCAGTGGCGGATTGGGGCGTTGTCCTGTAAGCCCATAACACTTGTGGGAGCTCCTCAGCCCAGGCTCCTTTTGCATCTTGTAGCCTTTTCTTCAGCCCTGCCAGTATGACTTTATTGGCTGCCTCGGCTTGTCCATTTGCTTGCGGATGCTCCACCGAGGTGAACTAGTGTTTAATCTTCATACTGGCCACCAGGCTTCTGAAGGTAGAGTCGGTGAACTGGGTTCCATTATCTGTAGTGATGGAACATGGTATCCCATACCTTGTAATAATATTTCTGTAGAGGAACCTTCGACTTCTCTGGGCTGTGATGGATGCTAGTGGTTCTGCTTCTATCCATTTCGTGAAGTAGTCTATTCCCACAATCAAGTATTTGACTTGTCCCGGGGCCTGGGGGAAAGGGCTTAACAGGTCCATCCCCCATTTTGCAAAGGGCCATGGGGAAGTTATACTGATTAGTTCCTCGGGGGGAGCCACGTAGAAATTTACATGTATTTGGCATGGTTGACATTTTTTCACAAATTTCCTGGCATCTCTCTACAAGGTCGGCCAATAGAATCCAGCTCGGATTACTTTCTTGGCAAGCGACCTGGCTCCGAGATGATTTCCGCAGATCCCACTGTGAACCTCCTCTAATACCTCGGTGGTTCTCGAGGTCAGTACGCACTTTAACAATGGTGTTGATATCCCTCTTCTATAGAGAATATTTTTCACCAGAGTGTAGTGTTGTGCTTCCCTCAGGATTTTCTTAGCCTCTTTTTCCTCCTTGGGGAGGATGTCGAATTTCATATATTCGACCAAGGGGTTCATCCATCCGAGGTTTAATCCGGTTACCTCAAGGACCACTTGCCTTTCTTCTGTTTTTACCATGGAAGGTTCCTAGAGAGTTTCCTGGATCAAGCTTCTATTATTCCCTCCTGGCTTGGTACTTGCTAACTTGGAGAGGGCGTCTGCTCTGCTATTGAGTTTCCGAGTTATGTGTTTGACCTCGGTTTCCGCAAAGCACCCGAGGTATTCCAAAGTTTTTTCCAAGTATCTCTTCATATTTGGATCTTTTGCCTGATACTCTCCGTTTATCTGGGAAGTCACCACTTGGGAGTCGCTATATATCATCACTTTTGTTGCACTGACTTCTTCTGCCAGCTTTAATCCAGCAATCAGGGCTTCATATTCTGCCTGATTATTTGAAGCTGGAAATTCAAATTTGAGGGAAACCTCTATTTGGGTTCCCCTTTCATCAACCAATATTATGCCTGCGCCGCTTCCTGTCTTATTTGAGGATCCATCTACATAGATTTCCCATGTAGTTGGCTTTTTCTCTTGATCTCCTGCATATTCTGCTCTGAAGTCGGTAAGGCATTGGGCTTTAATTGCCGTCCGAGTTTCATACCTCAAGTCGAACTCGGAGAGCTCTATTGCCCATTGAACCATTCTCCCTGCAACATCCGTCTTTTGGAGGATTTGCTTAATGGGTTAGTTCGTGCGGACTCTTATTGTATGAGCTTGAAAGTAAGGCCGTAGCCTTCGTGAGGCTACCACTAAGGAGTAGGCAAACTTCTCTAGTTTGTGGTACCTTAGCTCGGGGCCTTGTAGAACTTTGCTGATGAAATATACTAGATGCTGACCGACCTCGTCTTCTCTTATCAGGGCTGATGCGACAGCCTTGTCTGCTACAGATAAGTATAGGACGAGGTCTTCTCCAACTACAGGTCGGGTCAGAATCGGAGGTTGACTCAAGAATCTTTTGAACTCCTGGAATGCCTCTTCGCATTCAGGAGTCCACTCGAACTGACATTCCTTTCCCAATAAGGAGAACAGTGGAAAGGATTTTAGTGCTGATCCTGCCAAGAATCTGGAGAGGGCTGCAAGTCGGCCGTTTAGCTGCTGGACCTCTCTTAAGCAAGTCGGGCTTTTCATTTCCAGGATAGCTCTACACTTATCGGGATTTGCTTCGATCCCCCTTTGTGTCAGCATAAACCCTAGAAATTTTCCAGCCTCCACATCGAAGGTACACTTTGCGGGATTTAGCCTCATCCCGTGTGACCTTATGGTGTCAAATACTTGCGAGAGGTCTGTTAAGAGGTCGGCCTCTTTCTTGGTTTTCACCAGCATGTCATCTACATAGACTTCCATTAAGCTCCCAAGGTGGGGGGCAAACACTTTGTTCATCAGCCTTTGGTATGTGGCTCCTGCATTTTTCAACCCAAATGGCATGACCACATAGCAAAAATTTACTCTGGGCGTGATGAATGATGTTTTCTCCTAGTCTGGCTCATGCATCAGGATTTGGTTATATCCCGAGTAGGCATCCATGAATGACAAGTATTGATACCCTGAGCTAGATTCTACAAGGGTATCAATACTTGGGAGCGGATAAGGGTCCTTGGAACATGCCTTATTTAAGTCGGTGTAGTCGACACACATTCTCCATTTGCCGTTTTGCTTCTTGACTAGAACTACATTTGCTAGCCATGTTGGATATTCGACTTCTCTGATGAAGCCGGCTTCTAGGAGTGCCTGCACTTGCTCTTCCACTGCTAGGGCTCGTTCTGGGCCGAGCTTGCGTCTTCTCTGTTGTACAGATCGAGACCCTGGGTATACCGAGAGCTTGTGGGACATAAGCTCGGGGTCTATCCCGGGAATGTCGGAGGCTTTCCAGGCAAAGAGGTCGGAATTGTCTCTTAGGAGCTTAATCAGCCCTTGCTTTAGGGTTTCTCCTAGGTTGGCTCCTATGTTGGTATTTTTTCCTTCCTCTTTGCTGACCTGTATTTCCTCAGTTTTTCCTCCCGGCTGTGGTCGCAGCTCTTCTCGGGCCCTTGCACCGCCGAGCTCTATGGTGTGGACTTCTTTGCCTTTTCCCCTTAGGTTCAGGCTTTCATTGTAGCACTTTCTTGCCAACTTCTGATCTCCCCTCACCGTTGCTATTCCTACTGGGGTCGGGAATTTCATGCAAAGGTGCGGAGTTGACACCACCGCTCCGAGTCGATTAAGGGTAGCTCTGCCAATCAAAGCATTATATGCTGACCCTACGTCGATGACTATGAAGTCTATACTCAGAGTTTTGGATTTTTCCCCTTTTCCAAAGGTAGCGTGTAGGGGTAGAAATCCTAGTGGTCTTATCGGTGTGTCGCCTAGTCCGTACAAGATGTCGGGGTAGGCTCTTAATTCTTTCTCATCCAACCCTAGTTTGTCAAAAGCGGGCTTGAAAAGGATGTCCGCTAAGCTCCCTTGATCTACTTGGGTTCTGTGGAGATGGACATTGGCTAGGATCATAGTAATTACCACTGGGTCATCATGCCCAGGGATTATTCCTTGCCCATCTTCTCTTGTGAATGAAATGGTGGGGAGGTCGGATGACTCTCCTCCGACCTGGTAGACTCGCTTGAGATGTCTTTTGCGAGAGGACTTGGTGAGTCCCCCTCCCGTGAATCCTCCTGAGATCATATGGATATGTCTCTCCGGAGTCTGCGGTGGTGGGTCTCTTCTATCCATATCGTCTCGCTTTCTCTTTCCATGACCGTCCGACCTTTCTATGAGATATCTGTCGAGCCGGCCTTCTCTAGCCAGCTTTTCTATCACATTTTTAAGGTCGTAACAGTCATTTGTCGAGTGACCATATATTTTATGGTACTCACAGTAGTCACTGCGACTCCCCCCTTTTTTATTTTTAATGGGCCTGGGAGGTGGCAGCCTTTCAGTATTGCAAATCTCTCTGTATACATCTACTATGGAAACCTTTAGAGGAGTATAAGAGTGATATTTTCTTGGTCTATCGAGACCGAGTTCTTCCTTCTTCTTGGGCTCCCTCTCTCTCTCTTTTGTTGAGGGGAGATGCCCAGGTCACCAACTCGAATCTCTCAGCCTAGCATTCTCCTCCATGTTGATGTACTTTTCAGCTCTTTCCTGTACATCACTTAAGGAGGTGGGGTGTCTTTTTGATATGGACTGTGAGAAGGGGCCTTTTCTGAGCCCATTGACTAACCCCATAATGATTGCCTCGGTGGGCAGGTCTTGGATTTCTAAACATGCTTTGTTGAACCTTTCCATGTAGGCTCGTAAGGATTCTCCGACCTCCTGCTTTATTCCCAGGAGGCTTGGTGCATGTTTTACTTTGTCCTTCTGGATAGAGAACCTCATCAACAACTTCCTTGAGAGGTCTTCAAAACTGGTGACTGACCTCGGGGGGAGGCTGTCGAACCACTTCATCGCTGCTTTCGACAGGGTAGTCGGGAAAGCTTTACATCGTGTAGCGTCGGAGGCATCAGCCAGATACATCCGACTTTTGAAATTGCTTAGGTGATGCTTCGGATCTGTGGTTCCGTCATAGAGGTCCATATCAGGGCTTTTGAAGTTCCTCGAAACTTTTGCCCTCATTATATCCTCGCTGAAGGGGTCCTCCCCTCCTAGGGGCGACTCTTCTCGATCGTCGCGGGAGGTCCGACCTTTGAGGGAGGATTCTAACTTCAAGAGTTTTCTTTCTAACTCTTTTCACCGTTCCATCTCCTCTTTTAGGTTCTTTTCGGTCTCCCTCTGTCGCTCTCGTTCCTGTTCCAATTGTTCCAGGCAGCTTTGGTGGACATGGACTAATCCCATAAGTTCAGTTGCATGGGACTGTCCATCCTTCTCCGATTTGCGCCCTTCTGAGGAATTCACCTTCAGAAATTTGACTCCAGAGGTACCCTCTTTGTGCTGATCGTTGGTTCCCTGGTGGAGGGTTAGGTCCATGTCATTATTTCCGGTGTCCAGATTCTCTTGTTCGGAATCCGACTCTACATGACCCTCTTCAGGGGATCTGTCCGCCATCACTGGTTGATCTCTCCCCGGCAACGGCGCCAATGTTACGATGGGTAACCGGAGATTGTTGGACTGGTGTCGTTGGGTTGGCCCAATCGTCTGAGGAAGGAAGCCTTCGAGGGGTCTGCGCCTTGGGGGCCTTCGTCCGACTTGTGAGTATGAACGAATGGGGGTGGTACCTGGAAAGACACTCCGATGCCTAAGTCAGCAAGAGTGTGAGCAGATCTAGAGAGTATTGGAGCTTCTTAGATACCTGAGAAGTGTCAGTGTATTTATAGGGATGGACCAATAACCACCGTTGGAGTAGTTCCACCTTTTAAGGGGAATAACCGTCCCTTTATCTTAGGGTGGTTGAGATATGACTCTTGGAAGTGGTTAGAGAGATTCTAGGGGCAGTTATTCTCTTGAGGGAGGGTTTATCTGCCAGCTGATCCTCGTACCGACTTCTTTAGAGCAAGTCGTGAAGATAGCCGACTTCGTGGCATCTGGTTTGTGTAGTGTGAGGCTCAACTCTTTTGGGTTGGGCCTTTTTACTTGGATCCTGGGCCTTAGCATTGGGCCAGGGTATGAACAATTAGCTTGACCTAAGGGAACTTTATTCAGGGCAGGGAGACTCATGATAATATTATTGTAGTCCAAAAAATGTTGCATTTTCTTAAAAAGACGAAGTCGAAGAAATGAGCTATTGTTTTAAAAATTGACTTGGAAAATACATATGATATAATTGGTTGGTCTTTTCTATGGTTGTTTTTGGCTTCCCCCAAGCCACAATTGAGCTGATCATGAATTGTGTCCGAGCTTTAAATTTGTCAATCATGTGGAATGTGTTGGAGATAAATGTGTATGTATATCCAACAAAATATTATCATGAATTATTATTATTATTATTATTATTATTATTATTATTATTATTATTATTATTATTATTATTATTATTATTATTATTATTATTATTATTATTATTATTATTATTATTATAAGAATAAACTTTTATAATTTATGATAGTGTCCTTAATTAAAATTAGAAATGAATAATTACCATAGAGATCATAATAATAAGATATATATTTTTTGAGTACTTTTAATTTAAATTGTTCTTAATCGTAGAATCACTAAAAATGGGACATTAGTGATTCGGATAGACTAATTAATATATATATATATATATATATATATATATATATATATATATATTCATTGTATGAAGATTAATAGATCTCATTTATTAAATTATATATATAAATGGTATATATAGATATATAACCATTGAACTGACTCATTCTAAGAATTCCTAATGGTTATAGTTTACCGTATATTTGTCAATAAGATATTCTTATGATGATCATAATATTAGAATTTTTCTTTGACCTGCGACTATCATAGTAATTGACAATGTATTTGTTATACTTTGATTCCGGACACCTAACACCCTACGGTGTTAGTTGAATGGACATTGGGTATGATTTAAATACTTGTAGCATTAATGATTAGTCAAAATAGAATCCATCAACTATGGTAATGAGTTTGAGCTCTACGATTATAATAAATGGAATAAATAATGCCTGGGCCAAAGGGTTTGAATGAATTAAGAAATGAGTTTCTTAAGTCATTCATAATCCATTATAATAATGGTAACAAGTTAGAGTTTGACAATTAAACCATACTCTAAAAGTTAGCTAAGAGCTGAAAAATGGAAGGAGTTGTATTTTGTTCATCTTGGGTTCTTAGTAAAAATATAATTACTTCATACTATCAGGTCGTCAAGGAACGTTATTAGATGCCAACATTGATTAGTAAATTTAGTATAACTAATTTACTACTGCTTAGTATTGAACCTATGGGGTCACATACTAACGAGTGTTCTAATCTTTGGTAAATAATCATTTAATTATTATTTTGATTAGATCAAATAAATAATTATATTAATTCAAATAGAATATTATTATATTCTTTGCTAGCACCATGAATATAATAATATGATCATTGAGAATATTAAACAATTAATTATTTATTCTATGATGAGTTTTAAATATGGATAAGATCCTAACTGATTCTGTTTCAAATTAAGTTGTAATTTGATTCACAAATCAATCATCAATCTCATACTATATATATGTGTATATGATAAAAGAAAGGAAGACAAGTTTTCTTTTACCTCCACATACACAAATATTCCAATTTTTAGTGAAGAATTGCTGGTGCAAGAAGTTGCAAGAAATTTCTCAGTTAAATTCATTGGTCAAGGAGTTGACAACAAGGATCAGTCTGGGTGTGGACACACATAGTACCTTCATATTATCGAAGGAGAAAGTTTTATTCACTAGGGTACTCAAGTATTCGCATCTAACCCATCTTATTTCAATAAAGTTTTAAGCACAAAATAGATCAATAGGATTACTTTATTATTTCCGCTGCGTGTTATGAACACTTGTAATCATTCAGAATGAGTCTAAATTGAATAATTTTTAGCCTCATCGGGGTCTTAGATAGGGAGATTCCAGATTGCCCTATCTTTTTCTTATCTGTATGGAGCGGCTACTTTTATTGATTCACAAGTTGGATCTGGTAGTTGGGATGCGATAGCTATCTCTCAGGGTGGTCCGCGTTTATCTCATATCATGTTTGCTGATGGTCTCTTATTATTTTGCAAAGCAAGAAAAACTAAAGTCCGGAATGTTATGAAAACTTCGGAGCTCTTTTGCAAAGTCTTAGGTTTAAAGGTGAATATTGAGAAATTTAGGGCATCATGCTCCAAGAACGTTTCAAATGGCCGAAGAGATGTTCTGACAGGGGTCTCCCAGATTCGGCTTGTTAATGATTTGGGAAAATACCTTGGTGTGAATATTGGGCATCCCCGAGCGTCTAGAACTTCCTTTGCTGACACCCTGACTCGAATCAAATCTAGATTGACAAATTGAAAGGAGAGACTCTTAAACAAAGCTGATAGACTTTGTTTGATTAAATCAATTGCTTTTGCTTTACTCATTTATCCGATGTATGTTTCGCTCTTTCCTACCTCTGTTTGCAAAAAGATGGATGCTGCTATGAGATTTTTCTTTTGAAAAAGTAGAGTCGATGATTAGTGTCTTAATCTAGTCAAGTGGGATATGATGATTACTCTCCATAAGTATGGTGGCTTGGAGGTTAGAGATATGCACGGTGTGAATCTATCTTTAATTGAAAAGCTTCTTTAGCAGCTTCTTCATTGTCCTCATAAGCTTTAGGTCCGTATCTCCAAGGCTAAATATGTGACTGGTGATTTGATTGTTGATGTCGAGAATAATGGCAACGACTTGCGTGTTTGGTGCGATATT
Source organism: Arachis hypogaea (assembly GCF_003086295.3). NCBI lineage: Eukaryota > Viridiplantae > Streptophyta > Magnoliopsida > Fabales > Fabaceae > Arachis > Arachis hypogaea. Next base: position 89,037,891 of record NC_092047.1, on the reverse strand, counting down.
ATAAAAGTTAAGGCCAAGCTGCAAGAGGGATTTATTTGGAACATTGGCCCTCTCTCTCAATCCTTTTGGTTTGGCTTGTGGAATTCAGAGGGGACATTAGTGGCACATGTCCCTTATGTCCATATCATAGATACAACGTTGTGGGTAGAGGATGTATGGAAGCAAAATCACTAGGATTGGAGTGTTTTGACCACTCTTATTGATGATGACTTTAAAGTTAGTTTGGAGTATATTTATCCCTTTAGGCATGACAATATTGACACTGGTTGATTTTGAAGGCACTCGGCCACTAAGATTTACTTGGCCATACACGGATATGAGTGGCTCCTTTAGAGGAAGATTTCTTGGGATCCGTAAGCAAACTTTCTTTGGCTTTGGCGTCTTTAGATCCCAAAGAAGATTAAGATTTTTATGTGGTTGGGAATCCATAATGCTTTGACATCTAACCGACTTCGGCATCGTAAGGGCTAAGTAAAATCCGTAGTGTGTCATCATTGTAATATGGGAGAGGAAGATATCCTCTATTGCTTTGGGGATTGCATTAAAGCACAAGAGGTATGATACTTGTTGGGAATTGGTAGAACGCCAAGTGATCTGGACATGAACTTTTTAGAGTGGATTAGATGTTATTCTTCTTCTCATGAATGCCTCTTCTTGACAGGTTGTGGTAGATTTGGCGAGATAGTAATAACAATATTTTCAATAGGAAGGACCCTTGGAGCACTGTAGAAATAACATTTTTAATTAAACAAGTAGCTAAGAATTTTATCAGTTTTTTGATGTTGGAAGAACCTTAAATCCAATCACTGCATCTTTTTCATGGAATCCTTTTTCGACCTCTGTGATTAAATTGAACTATGATACTAGTAATTTGCTTACTCATCACCGAGCTGACTTCGGCGGCATTTTTTGAGATAGCACAAGAATTTGAATCAAGGGGTGTTCAGATGCTATTCCAGTAGATATCATAGTGCGATGTGAGCTTCTGAGTATTTTGAATGGACTGTGTTTAGTCGGAGACTGCGATTTCAATGAAATTATTTGTGAAGTGGACTGCTTGTTTATTGTGCTATTATTCATGATGTTCCTAGTAATAGTGCAAAATGGACCGTGAGCCTAGCACTTATCCAGAGGGCTGCAAATGCTGCTGCTGACTACATGGCTAAGCTTGCAGCGCAAAATAACCAACCCTATATGGAGTGGCTGCTTCCTAATCAAGAATTAATGGAGATTGTGTCAATGGATATACATACTTGCCTTCAATGTCTTTTTTTTTTGTTTCTATTGACCAGAAAGAAAAAGACTAACTAATTATTAAATTATACAGAAATTTATAATTAGTAGATACAATTAATATACTTTAACGGTTTAACCTATAAGAAAGGACAGCAAAACCCTATTTATAAAACGGTTACAGTCTTTACTCTCTTAAATCTTAATTTTCTCTATATAATGCTAACCTGGTCATCCTTAACATTCATTTCTAAGTCCTGACACTCAAAACTCAAAACCCTGATCTCAAAACTTACATACACGGACCTTTTGATCGCATTATCTTCTTTTGGTTGTTGCTTGGCACGGAATCACCGATCTTGCTAGGTTTATTTTCTTTCTCTTTTATTTCAATGTCTTATATTTAGAGTTTAAAATTTAGGGTCTAGGAATTTAGAATTTAGTGTTTAGATTTTAGAGATTAAGGTTTAGGGTTTAAAGTTTAGGAGTTAGAATTTAGAATTTGAAAAGCCCTACTATACTCCTTGCTTTTTCGAGAGCGCATTAGAATTCACTTTGTTTTCGAAGTTGAGAAAGCATAATAATTCTGAATTTTAAAAAGAAACTACTTGTAATTATCGATTTGATTTATCTATTTGTTATGGTGGTGAGCATTTTATCAAATTTGTTATGACAAAACTCATCCTTTTCTGGTTTCCGCTTCTATATGTTTAGATGCTTAATTTTATTATTTCCTCATTTTGTTCCACTTTTTCAGAAAAGGTTATACTTCACAAAAGAAAATAGTTAGAAACTAAAACAACAACGTTGAGAAACTTATAATTTCATGTCAGACTTGGATTGATTCATATAATATTGAAAGGGTTTGCTAATATATTGGAATTTTTTTCACAGCTTATTTGACAAGCTCTCAGTGTCACAATTGTAGCTGAGAAAGAAAAAAAATGGACCGATTTTCTGGTCTACCAAAAACTATACTTCATGACATACTTGCAAAGCTTCCTAATGAAGATGCTGCTAAGACCAGTGTTTTGTCAAAGGCATGGAGAGAAACATGGTCTACGTTTCCTAGGTTGTGTATTTGCAGCAGCTATTTTATCAATGTGCATGATTTATCAACAGCAAATTCTGTTTGGCATAGCACCAAAGACATACTAGCTGATTATGTCATGAAAAGACTGTTGAGGTTCCATGAACAAGGCTTAATAATCAAAGAATTTAGGCTCTGTATGGACTATATTGGAGACTTTAATTACATGTCTCGCCATCTTGATATTTGGATGAAGATGATTTGTGAGTGTGGTATCAAACGACTAGAACTTCATTTCCCTGCAGATGGAGACTTCTTTCCAACAAGCGAGTACTGTCCTGACAAATGGTATAACCTTCCACTTTGTGTCACTGAAGCGAAATCACTTACTGAGTTGAATTTGAAGGGACCGATCAGAATTTGCAGAGCATTATTCCTGAACCATTCTTCTACTATCAAGTTGCACTCTTTGAGAATGTTATGCTTATGCTCTGTTCTTTTTGAAGATAAAGGAGTTATCAAGCATTTGCTTTCCTATTGTCCTCTGATTGAACATTTCGCTATGGAAGATTGTTGTGTATATAACCCTCTAAGTAGAGAAAATCCTTTACTATCCAGTCCGGTGAAATCATTAAGCTTGCGGGGTCTACAAAAGCTCAAGCGAGTTTTAGTTAGTGGAATACAGGAGGTGTATATTGATGCTCCAAATCTTAAGAGTTTCTATTATGTTCATTGTGATTTTGATGATATGGATGTGTCTTTGAAGCTGAATTTAGATAGTTGCATAAATTTGAGATGGTTGCGCCTATGCTCAATGAAGAACACTGCCATTGCGCATAAATGGTTTCTCGAACTGTTTGATAAGTTTCCTTACCTTGAGACTCTGCAAATACATCGGTGCTCTATGTCCGAGAGGATTAATATTTCAAGTTCTCAACTCAAGTTCTTAGATTTTTTGCGGTGCTCAAACTTGAAGGAGCTCAACATTGATGCCCCAAATTTATTATCATGTGACTTTAGGGGAAATGACAAACCTGTTATAACTTTTCTGAGCAGTTCTAATAAACTAAAAGTGAATGTTTTTACTGACATGGATTTTCAACACTATAGCTTGAGGGAATTTATCCAAAACATAAACCACACCAGGTTTTGACATCACTCTCCCTCTTTGTGGATTTCCCACTTGATGTAAGAGTATACTCTGGCTAGCTGTTTGATTGGTTGAATTTGCCAATTTTATTTATTTATTTATTTATTTGTTTGTTTGTCATCATGTAGATTGAACTGGGTGTGTTGCAATCAGTTTCATCCACTCCTCCGCATATTAGACATTTGGAATTTCGTCGTGCTCCAAACGGGGAAGCTCTTTACTTTCCCTATCTGAATTGGTTGCTTTCAAGTTGCTGCCCAGAAACCATTTCATTCCTTTGGCAATCCTCTTCTTATTATATCGATATTAGACCATTCATTGTGGTAATTTCTATTTGGTTCTCCTATTTACATCTTTGCTTCCATTCCAGCACAGTAAATTCAACATATTAGAAATAAACATTTGCATTTATCCCTTTGATGGTAATAACTATATTTGCTATTTGAAAACAGTTTATCTACGAGATGTTGATGGGCAGAATAGGCTGTTGCAGATCGGATCATGGTAATAAATGTTGGTGGCATGCCTTGAAGAATGTTAAGGTCACATGTTCATTCATAACTGGGGACATAGTGAACATTAAGACCATGTTAGATGCATGGCCAGATTCTGATGCCGAGGAAAATGTTAGGTTCATCTTAGAACTGTAATAATCTTGATGTTAGTTATCCATCGATAGACATTCTAAAAGATTGGTGAATTCTATGATGCTTGTTCATCTGAGTTCCAAAAGTGCCAAAAATTTAACCATGTAATGGGGGCTTAGATGTGTGGGATATTGAGAGAGAGCCTAGGAGAGTTAGAGCTTTAGAGGTTCAAAAGTTTAAAAATTCTATTGAAGTTCAATCGGAGTTAGACTGGATATAATAAAATAATATATTTATGTATAAAATATATTTATGCATTGTGGGACAAGACTTAATTGTTGTATCATTCTGGCATATGCTGCTCTTCTTCCATATTGCTGTCATATTTAATTATGAAATGGTTTACAGATGCATACCTCAAAAAGAAAATGTGAAATTTGGGTGCATAATATAAATTCTTTGAATAACCGATGAGCTAGCACACATATTAAAATAGCTGCTACGTTTATTGACTGTTGCGTTCTTTTTTTATTTTAGGATTTTGAATAGAGAAAGAGAGAGGGGGTGGGAAACACCGGGAGGGGTAGCACTAGGTTGTTGAATAGAGATCCTAGGGTTTGGAATTGAGAAGAGTACTTTCGTTTGGAAAACGAATCGTTTTCAATCTTTGTAGAACATCTCCCTGAGGATATATCAAAAAAGGAGCTGTATCAGCTGTTCAACTGGACTGGACGCATAAACGACATCTATTTATCACGGAAAATGAAAAATGGAATGGCATACATTTTTGCGTTCGTCCGATATACAACAAAGGGTGGAGCTTTGAAGGCTATTGCGAAAATGAATAAGATGCGGCTAAGAGGGAAGATAGTTTTATTAGGAGAAGCTCGGTACTGACGTACAAAAGAAGTGACGAAGGTCCAGAGACATCATGAGACATACGACATCCAGAACATTGTTAGGGTTCAACCTCAGCAGGAGGCTAGCCGGAGGGCTCCAGACAGAAATGGGAAGGAGTTGAGGAAAGAGGAAAAAAAGGAAGACCCCCACAGTAACGGATGGACGAAGAAGATGGAAGTACAGGTGGCAAAAGAGAACCTGGACTGGCTCCAAAGGAGTCTAATAGGTGATACGACGAAAGCGATTGACTATAAGTTGCTAAACACCATGATTAGGAAGAATTTGCCGCAAGTTGTAGAAGTACGAGAATTAGGAGCATACAAAGCTCTCCTGACCTTTGATAGTATATTAAGTGCTGAAGAAGCCTACACCTTCAAGTTGGACAATATCTTGAAGTGTTTCCATAGCGTGTGGAGATGGGATGAGGAGGAACGGAGTGAAACTCGGAGAGTATGGCTAGAGTACTTTGGTGTTCCTTTGCATACGTGGTCAGCAGAGACGTTCAAGCTAATACGAAGTCAATGGGGTGAGGTTGTTGGGTGTGACGAAGCCACAGAATCATGCATCTCGTTTAGTGTGGGACGGGTACAAATTGACACTTGTATCATGAACATAATTAACGAATGGATTCACATCACAGTTGGTACTAGTGGGTTTGACGTTCTAGTTAAAGAGGTCGGTCACGAGAGTTATGGGTCACAGTACAAGTTTGATGACGGAATTAAACCTTGTCTCTTAAGAACATGTGAAATATTGGGTGCAAATTAATTCACATTCAAAATTCAACGGAAAGTGAAGATTGGTAATTAATCCGGTGGTTGAGATGGCGATGACAGTAACACGGGAGGTAGAAGATGATAAGGATAGATTGGTAATTCCTGAACCCATTTTGAATGAATGGAATTATTGCAAATTAATTCACATTCAAAATTCAACGGAAAGTGAAGATTTTGTAGTTAATGGAATTGCTAATTTAAAGGGAGATTATGCTTTGGTTAACGCTGATGAATCAGAAAAAATGGTTACTTGGGATTATACTAGGAATTATGCTACTGATGGGTTGAATATAGGAAGTCTTAGGAGGAATAAGCCCAATCAAGACAGGCCTAGTTTCTGGCCCAACTACATACTGCAAGGCACAGGCGCTGAAGGAGGGAGTTTGGGCTGCTTATCTTCAAGTTCGGGCCCACTTAACGTTGGAGCAGGAAGGCTAGGGCTGTTGGTGGATCCGGAACGGGTTGGGCCGGCTAGATACGCCCCAGTTGCTGCTGGTCTACCCGCCGCGGCTGAAGACCTGCGCGAAGAAGAGAACCTTGACGCGGACAGTGCGGCTGACCTCCGAATCGGCGGGCAAGCACACGGCTGCATTGGCTGCGACGGTTCAAGTCCAGTGAAGGGGAATCGTTCGACTGAAGACCTGCGCGAAGAAGAGAACCTTGATGCGGACGGTGCTGCGGACCTCCGAATCGGTGAGCAAGCACACTGCTGCATTGGCTGCGACGATTCAGGTCCGGTGACGGGGAATTGTTTCGCTGATGTGGGAGGGTACCACTGAGCTGGCGAGCAAGGAAGCGACTCTGTTGTTTGCTGCGGTTCACGAGCCATGGCGGGGAACCAAGCGTCTGAAAGAGGGACGACAGGCGGCTGTTCGAAGCTTCCCTTGCAATCTGATATCCCAATGAAAGTGAAGGCAGAGCTTGGTCCCTCCAGGAAGGAAATGTGCGAATGTAGTACTAAGGAGAGGGGTACATCAAGGGGGAAGTTTGCCATAGGATACCGAGTTGGGCTCCTTGAAAATGGTGAACATGCACTAGAGGCCGACGCGACTGGGGTACTGGTAAGGCTTGAGGAAGGAAGTGGCGAGAATGGGATGGACGGTGATTTTAGAATTGAAAAACAGGTTGCTGAGGGCGATGGCGCGAATGGGAGGAAGATTGATATTGACTCTGGATACCATGAGCTCTGTGGTGGGAATGCTTTGAGCAGAGAAGAGCAAATGCTCGAAAATAAAAGGGCATGGAAACTGACAGTTGAATCCGGAGCAGAGCAGTACAATGAAGATGATGATATAATGGCAATTTTGCAAGAACAGAATGAAGCACTAGATCAGAAGAGGAGATTGGCCAAGCAAAAAGAAAAGGCTCGGAGATGTAGACCAAAAAAGTTTAAAAAGGTGTGTAAAAAAGTTTTATTATGATTTTTAGCTCTTGGAATGTTAGGGGGTTAAGAGGGGTTGGAAAATTGAGTATGGTTAAAGAGCTAAAAAAGAAACAGAAATTAAATATGTTAGGATTGGTTGAGTCTAAAATGCAAGTTGTGACTAAGTTTGATGTAGTACGAATTTGGGGAAGTGATGCAGTGGGGTGGGAGTTTGTAGGTGCGGAAGGCACGTCGGGGGGGGGGGTCTGCTATTGATGTGGGATATCATGCTGTTTAGAATGAATAACTGTTACAAAGGGGAGATATGGTTATGTGTGGAAGGAGTCCTTTTGAAAAATGATTATCGTTGTGCTTTTTGTTTGGTATATGGTGCTCATACTAGAGCAGGAAAACTTGCTGTGTGGGAGGAACTGAGCTTTATAGCTGGCTTATGTCAAGTTTCGATATGTTACATGGGTGACTTTAACGAGGTTACACAGGTTGAAGAGAGGAAAGATCAGGACCGATTAACAGCATCAGCAGAAGATTTTAAGAGTTGGGTTCAGGATATGCAGTTAGTGGATTTACCTTTGAATGATCGCAACTATACATGGTTTAGAGGCAGCTCTTGCAGTCGTATTGATAGGGTACTTGTGAGCTTAGAATGGACGGAGGAATTTCCAGAGATTCGGTTAAAAGGGGGACCGAGAGGCCTGTCAGATCATTGTCCAATTATAGTTCAGAATACCATATGCAGAGATGGTCTGCGTCCATTTCGAAGTTTAGATTCCTGTTTTACCCATGAAGGTTTCTTAAGAATGGTCAGAGAGGAATGGAGGAACCTTGGTGAGGTGCAATTCACAGATAAGCTGAAAGCTCTTACGATGCCTTTGAGAAGATGGCATAAGGATAAATTCGGTGACATGGATAAGAAAATTCAGCACTTTGAGGAGGAGATCAAGAAGGTAGATGAGCTGGCAAGAAATGGAGTATATGATGGTACATCGGAGGCTAGAAGGAAGGCTCTAGTAAGCTGTTGCAAGCAGTGGTATGTGAGAAAAAAAATACACTGGAAGCAGATGTCACGCTCCAAGCATGCGAAGGATATGGATAAAAACACTAGATACTTCCATAACTTGGCGTCGGCAAGAAGGAGGAACAATAGAATTGATGGCCTGATAATTAACGGTAGGTTGGTGAGGAATCAATCTCGGATCAAGATTGCTATCCGAGACTTCTATAAATATTTGTATCACCAGGAGAGATCACCGGTGGTGGGATTTAGGGATGGACTGGTAAATCGGATCGATGAAGAGGAGTCCATAGCTTTGGAGAGATTACTGACATCAGAGGAGATTAGAGAGGCAGTTTGGGATTGCGAATCTTCTAAGGCTCCAAGAAGTGATGGGTATAACATGAATTTCATCAAGAAGTGCTGGGATGAGATTGGTGCTGAGTTCACCAAAGCTGTTATGGATTTTTTCTGATCTTCAAGGTTGCCTTCTGACTCTAATATTACTTGGGTGTCTCTCGCACCTAAGTACACAGGAGCCAAGGAGATTAAGGACCTCCGGCCGATAAGCATGGTAGGTTGCGTATACAAAGTGATTTCCAAAGTGATGGTCAGGAGAATGAGATCTGTCATGCCAGGTCTAGTGGGAGAGACACAGAGCGCTTTTGTCAAGGGTCGGAAAATACATGATGGGGCACTTATTGCTTGCGAAACAGTGCAATGGCTGAAGACGAAAAGAAAGAAAGCGGCAATCATTAAACTAGACTTTCAGAAGGCTTATGATCGGGTCAAATGGAGCTTTGTGGACATTGTGCTACAGAAGATGGGCTTTGGCTGGAAATGGAGGGAATAGGTTAAGGAGTGTGTTGGCACAACATCTATGTCAATCCTGATAAATGGCTCACCATCTAAACCTTTTAAGATGGAGAGGGGTTTGAGACAAGGTGATCCTTTATCTCTGTTTCTGTTCATTCTAGTTGTTGATGTTCTGCATCGGATGGTAGGGGAGGCAGTCAGAAACATATGTATTATGCCGCTGTTAGTTGGTAAGGACAATATAGAGTTGTCACATCTCCAGTTTGTTGATGACACTATATTGTTCTGTCCGCCAGAAGAGGAGACCATCAGAAACTATGCCAGGCTGCTAAGGTGCTTTGAGATGATGTCGGGATTATCCATTAACTTTGATAAATCAAGTCTAATCCCAATCAACTGTGAACAGCAGTGGACATCCAACATGTGTAACTTGCTGGGGTACAAGGAGGCCTACCTTCCAGTCAGATACCTTGGCATCCCCTTAGGAGCGAACCCACGACTGGTCAGGACTTGGAAACCGATAATTGACAAGGTAGAGGAGAAGCTCAGTCTATGGAAAGCAAAGGTACTCAACAAAGCGGGTAAGCTGGTCTTTATTAAGTCCATGTTAAATAGCTTGCCGGTGTACTACTTGAGCCTGTATAAGATGCCAAAGGCAGTGGCAGAAAAATTGATATCATTGCAGAGAAAGTTCCTGTGGAGTAAGGAGGAAGGTAGGAATGGCATGGCGCTAGTTAAGTGGGAGGTGGTTCAAGCCCCTAAAAAGCTGGGGGGGGGATTGGGGGTAGGTGATGCTGTGATTAGAAACGCTGCGCTCATGTTCAAGTGGTGGTGGTGTTTTTCGAAAGAAGAATGTCCATTATGGAAGAAGGTGGTATGTTCTTGTTATGATTTGAATCCCAGTGTGATGTTATCAGCTCAAATATTACCTACTAGAGGGGGCCCATGGAAGGATATCTGCCATCTGCAACTCAAAGATAATACTATAAAAGATAAGATGATTGCGGGATTGTCTATGGAGGTAGGTGACGGAAGGAGGACTCGTTTCTGGGAAGATGTCTGGCTACAAAGTGGTCCGTTAGAGTTGAGTTTTCCAAGGCTTTTCTCCATTTCAAACCAAAAAAGATCTGTCATAGGGGATTGTGGGTTCTGGGATGGGTTAGAGTGGATTTGGAATTTTCAGTGGAGGCGAGCTTTATACCAATGGGAGCTGGAATTAGTGGATCTGTTGCATGAGACCTTAAGGCCTATAAAGCTATCACATGATAAGCCGGACAGAATCTTTTGGAAGTTTGACAAGGAAGGTATATTTTCAACTAACTCTTTTGTGCAGGTAGTACAGTCAGAATCCCTCCCGGAGGATATAACCAGCTACAGTTTCACAAGAACGCTATGGAAAGGTTTGGTGCCGCCACGAGTGGAGTTATTTATTTGGTTCACTCTTATAGGAAGAGTAAATACTAAAGAAAGACTCCATAGATTGGGAATTATTAGCCAAGGTGATAACATGTGCGTCCTGTGTAACAAAGATGTTGAACTTATTCACCATTTATTCTTGGGGTGTGAGTTTACTTGGCAGGTGTGGTGTCAATGGCTAACTGAATTTGGGAGATCGTGGACTGTCCCGGGCTCACTAAAAGAACAATTTGAGAGTTGGACAGGTGCTGCTAACAGGAAGGTGGAGCGCAACAAGTGGCTCATTTGCTTTTTCTCGGTCATTTGGAACGTTTGGCTCGAGAGAAACGGACGAATTTTTAATAACAAGGAGGCAACTGCAGAGGTGGTATTTCAGAAATCTTTCAACAGTTATAGAGAATGGAGTAGTTTAGATCCTTTCTGTTGTTGATGGCAATGCCGGAGATGACATTAAGGAGATTGTTGTCTTTATTTTGTATTCTTGTTGAATTGTTGGCTTGTTTGTCGCTCCACTTCATTGTGTTGAGCTCTCTTATTCAAAAAAAAAAGATTTTATAACTTCACTTGTTGCTTTTATTTTCATGTTAGAGTTAGACTTTCAAGTGATCACCCCCTTTAAAAATGAATGGCTTTGTATCTCTCATATACTCATCATATACTTCATTCCCTTTAGCATTTGCTTTTAAATCAAAATCGAATGAAACAGCAGGTTACAGAGTACTTGGTTGTAACATTTGGCCATTATTTTACTGATGTAAAATTGTGAGTAAATTTTCTTAGCATAGTAGTTTTGTATTAAATTTTTTCTAAGCATATATTTTACAAATAAGTGCTCGTACCTTATTCTTTTTGGTGTAAGAATTTGATTAATGATAATGCTTAATATGATTTTGATTTTGATGTATTTTAGACTGTTACTCAATCACATTTGTTATTTTTGGGATAACCATTAACACGATCAATGTATAAAATAAATATTTTTGCTAACATGATATTAAGTAATTATATGCATAAAATAATTTTATATTTACAGTGTATCAAAATTAAATTCTGGTTAATATTTTAAAATTATATATGAACTTAGACTGTTTATTGAGAGTATTCTCCTATGAAAATATCTTAACTTTGATCAATCATAAGGTAAAATAATAGGATATAAGAAAGAAAAAGAGTATAAACTACTATCATCTTTGGATAAAAAATTTTGTTATGAAAACTTTTTGGTGTTATGCCCCAGACTAGGGCTTGGAAGTGAAACACCAGAATATGGCCATGGATTTCTCGCATAGTGCGAGAAGCAATTGAGTTTTTTGTTTTTTAATTTTCTTTGAAGTATCTCGCACGGAGTGAGAAAGTAAGAATTTCTTTTATATTTTTTTAGCATCTCGCAATGCTGCGAGAAATGTGGGCTGGAAATTCAGTTTTCTAATGATGCAGATTGTTGTACTAGCGGAGCAGAGAAATGAGTCTGCGGAAACTGACGGTGCTGAAAAGATTGAAGAAGATAAGCCAGTTAGCTTACTATTTTGTCGATTTTTAGCAAATCGATGGTGGTTCGATTCTAATGGTCTGGGAGCGAAACCAACTCCTCTTTTGCGGGTACTAGTTTTATTTGCATCAAAATACATGCCTTTGACAATGACGAAGAAGAAAAAACCAAGTTCTGCAGAAATTCAAAATGAACAATAAAATTTAAATGACTTGAATAAAAGGGAAATCAAATTAAATAAAGAAAAAGTGTTTGGAAAAATAAAGGACAAATTGAAAGGTCAAGACTAAAAAGGATAAAAGTTGTTGAATTTAAAGGAATCGAAATGACATTGCAAAACAGATAAATTGCATGGAAAGTTGCAGGGAATTTAAATGAAAAGTAAAGATATGGAAGGAACTCTTCGAAGAAAAAAGACTCTTGACTGACTCAGAAAGTCGCTGGAAATGTGAGTGAATGTGAGTGTTTTCTCCAAAAATATTCCAACCTTTGTTCCTTCAATCTTTCACGTATTTATGGAAGTCTTTGACCAATCAAATTCAGATATAACTTCCACGTGCGTCAATCATTGAATAACCGTTCCTGCTCTCTTTGAGTGCCATCTGTAACTTCTGCCAACTATCTTCGCATAGTAACTCCCTTCGATTGCTTCGCTCTCTCGATAAGTCCTAATCGATCAGAATCCTCTTTTTCATCGATTGACCATTTTCAAGGAATCCAATACAGTTATTCTTCACCTCAAAGTTCACAACTAGTTTATCTTTTTCGACTAACAAATTACTTTTGCTTCGATTCGGTTTTCTGTCTACCATCTTCCACACTATTAACCTCTTCTTCGATACAGCTGACCTCGTCGAGTCTGCCTCTTCGATTTCCACATTTGCGTCAATCGATTAATAAAGAGTACGTAAAGAGTACCTAATTGGCTCCAATGCAAAGTTAATTCTAACATTTATTTGGAGGTTGATCGAAATATTTTTTGGCACTTGGGAATGATCGAAGCTTATTCTTGTCGAATATTGGCTTGTCAAAGAATTCAATAACATCTTTATCGAAAATATTATTTTCGATATAACAAATGCCCCCTAAGTATTTATTTTTTTTATTGGAAGGAATAAAATATAAATACTTACTATTATTCAATATTTTCGAGAGCGGTACCAGTCATTTCTTCATCTTCTTCCTCAAAATTTTCCTCGACATAGTTAATCTATTTTTAGGAATGGAGTTTCAACTGCTTTACTTCGATCGGTCAAAGTAGAAGGAACACGACACAACTTTCGAACACTTTAGTTACCACCATTTCGATCTTGAAAAATGGTATTACTTCCACAGCCTCGATAAAAAAGAACTATATCGAGCCTATTGCGGTCGGTATTCTCTCGTTTTCTCATTCACCAAACTCTTTCCAATTCTTGATTCATCCAACCCCAATAGCATGGGATCGACGAAACGAAGGTGAATAATTATCTTGTGGACTCTGAACAAATTGAGCCTAAGTGGCAGTTTACTCTTCTTTGTCGAAATTGATCTTCGATGGCTTGACCAATTCGAAACTGACCCCAAATAATTGTTTGATCAATTTCATATATTGCACAAATTTTCACAAATATTTTCACGTAGTGCATGCAAAATATTAGTGAAGCATCATGTCATTCTTGAAGAGCTCAGAATAATTTTTTTTTCAATTTATCGAAGAAAAATTATCTTCGATATAAGAAATGCCTCCAAGTATTTGTTTTTAAACTCTTGAGGCAAAGTGGTTGTTTGTCGAACTCTTGGATCTTTGACATTTTGTTGAATATTTTCAGCCGTATTCATTTTCGATACTTCATCGAATTTTTTATGACAACATATTACCCAAATCATGGTAATTTTCCTTTTCCTTCTCGGATCATTATGGTCAAAGAGTTGTCATATTTGATGATTCGAAAATATCTTAATCAAAATTTTTTTTCAAATTTCCAACTTCACAATTTCCAAAGTGAACAGAGAAGCTTTTTTTATCTGAAATTTAATCAAATTTATAGAGTTTCAAAGTTGAATAAATATTTTTTTTTCACAGTTATATCTAACAACTGCCAATAACCACTTCTCAAGAACTTCTTTTTACAGACATATTTGTACATACCTTTATAGAGTAGGCACTCCTTCCAAAGTGTTCTAATATGCACCTGTAACTTGATAAAGTTCGAATTTGTCGAAAATTGACTTATCGAAGAATTCAACAATAATTTGTCGAAAATATTATTTTGATGATTTTTTTTTTGCTAGATGGACAAAAGCAAAAATACTTATCATCGTTGAATATAGTTTTCAACAAACTCATATTCAATAATTTCTCTTTCTTTCTTCTTTTCTTCTTTTATTTTTTCGACTTGTCGAACTCTCTCAGCCAAATAGATTAAATCTGGAATATGCATATTGAGTAACTTTCGATGCATATACAAGCCAAGACCTTTGATGGCTATTTTGACGATCTCGCTTTCAGGGACCGACACATAACATCGATTGCGAGCATTTTTGAATTGAATTATATAGTCATCTATCGATTCTCCATCATCTTGTTCTATTGCAAGCAAATTTGTCAATGAGACATTCAATTCTGCTCTATAAAATTGAGCATGAAAGGTATTTTCCAATTGTGCCCACGTTAAAATCGAACTGGGTCTCAGATTTGAAAACCAAGTGAAAGCATTTTTTGTTAATGAAGCAGGAAAAAACTTCATTCTCAGGTTTTCGTTATCTGTCAAATTTCCTAATTCGACCAAATAGTGAGCTATATGCTCGACAGTTGACTCTCCAGCCTCTCCTGCAAATTTTATAATTATTTTGGGATTTTTTACACCCATTGGCACTTCTGTCATTTGCACTGCAGAAGGAAAAGCAGAAACAAAATATGGTCAATGCATGAGACCCACGTTGATACCCATTCCATTGAGGACATCTTCGACAATCCTTGTCACCTGGTAATGATATCCACGTTGTGTGTGAAGTCTATTCAAAACTTCATCAGCATGTTGATCTCGTCGAACGAGATAAGGGATATTTTTTTCCCTTTCAGGATTGTTAAATACATTCCCCTCATCATAATCAACAATTCGAGCAATTCTCTCGACTTGTTTAACCAGTCGATCATATTTTGACTCATTGTCTGCCAGGATAGGATTCAAAACAGTAGTCATCTGGTGAGTCAACAGCTTGACTAAATCATGATGGCTTTCGTCAATATATTGTCGAAACTCAGCCATCGATCCTGGATTATTCGACGAGGAGCTCACTTGGTAATCTCGATTAACTTCGTCAGACATGGTCACAATTTTACCACTTTTTGACCGCATGCACCAAAATTTCAACACTGCATGCACAATGCAACACTTGAAAGCAACAAATTTTGATACAATTAAATTTTAAAATTGTTCCACCGGGCATGCCAATTTGTTTTGTCGATTTTTAGCAAATCGATGGTGGTTCGATTCTAATGGTCTGGGAGTGAAACCAACTCCTCTTTTGCGGGTACCAGTTTTATTTGCATCAAAATATATGTCTTTGACAATGACGAAGAAGAAAGAACCAAGTTTTGCAAAAATTCGAAATGAACAATAAAATTTAAATGACTTGAATAAAAGGGGAATCAAATTAAATAAAGAAAAAGTGTTTGGAAAAATGAAGGACAAATTGAAAGGTCAAGACTGGAAAGGATAAAAGTTGTTGAATTTAAAGGAATCGAAATGACATTGCAAAGAAGATAAATTGCATGAAAAGAAACGTTACAGGGAATTTAAATGAAAAGTAAAGATATGGACGGAACTCTTCGAAGAAAAAAAAGACTCTTGACTGACTCAGAAAGTCGCTGGGAATGTGAGTGAGTGTAAGTGTTTTCTCCGAAAATATTCCAACCTTTGTTCCTTCAATCTTTCACGTATTTATGGAAGTCTTTGACCAATCAAATTCAGATATAACTTCCAGTGTGTCAATCATTGAATAACCGTTCCCGCTCTCTTTGAGCGCCATCTGTAACTTCCGCCAACTATCTTCGCATAATAACTCCCTTCGATTGCTTCCGCTCTCTCGCATAATAATCGATCAGAATTCTCTTTTTTATCGATTGATCATCTTCAAGGAATCTAATACAGTTATTCTCCACCTCAAAGTTCACAACTTGTTTATCTTTTTCGACTAACAAATTACTTTTGCTTCAATTCAGTTTTCTATCTACCATCTTCGACACCAGTAACCTCTTCTTCGATATAGTTGACCTCGTCGAGTCTGCCTCTTCGATTTTCATATTTGCGTCAATTGATTAATAGAGAGTACGTAAAGAGTACCTAATTGGCTCCAAATGCAAAGTTAATTCTAACATGTATTTGGAGGTTGATCGAAATATTTTTTGGCACTTGGGAATGATCGAAGCTTATTCTTGTCGAATATTAGCTTGTCAAAGAATTCAATAATTTCTTTATCGAAAATATTATTTTCGATATAAAAAATGCCCCAGTATTTATTTTTTCGATTAGAAGGAAGAAAATATAAATACTTACTATTATTCAATATTTTCGAGAGCGGTACCAGTCATTTCTTCATCTTCTTCCACAAAATTTTCCTCGACATAGTTAATCAATTTTTAGGAATGGAGTTTCAACTGCTTTACTTCGATCGGTCGAAGTAGAAGGAACACGACGCAACTTTCGAACACTTTAGTTACCACCAATTCGATCTTGAAAAATGGTATTACTTCCATAACCTCGATAAAAAATAACTATATCGAGCATGTTGCGGTCGGTATTCTCTCGTTTTCTCATTCACCAAACTCTTGCCAATTCTTGATCCATCCAACCCCAATAGCATGGGATCGACGAAACGAAGGTGAATAATTATCTTGTGGAGTCTGAACAAATTGAGCCTAAGTGTCAGTTTACTCTTCTTTGTTGAAATTGATCTTCGATGGCTTGACCAATTCGAAACTGACCCCAAATAATTGTTTGATCAATTTCATATATTGCACAAATTTTCACAAATATTTTCACGTAGTGCATGACAAAATATTAGTGAAGCATCATGCCATTCTTGAAGAGCTCAGAATAAATTTTTTTTTCAATTTATCGAAGAAAAATTATCTTCGATATAAGAAATGCCTCCAAGTATTTGATTTCGAACTCTTGAGGCAAAGTGGCTGTTTGTCGAACTCTTGGATCTTCGACATTTTGTTGAATATTTTCAGCCGTATTCATTTTCGATACTTCATCGAATATTTTATGACAACTTATTACCCAAATCATGGTAATTTTCCTTTTGCTTCTCGGATCATTATGGTCAGAGAGTTGTCATATTTGATGATTCGAAAATATCATAATCAAAAAATTTTTTTTTTCAAATTTCCAACTTCACAATTTCCAAAGTGAACAGAGAAGCTTTTTCTTATTTGAAATTTAATCAAATTTATAGAGTTTCAAAGTTGAATAAAGATTTTTTTTTTCACAGTTATATCTAACAACTGCCAATAACCACTTCTCAAGAACTTCTTTTTACAGACATATTTGTACATACCTTTATAGAGTAGGCACTCCTTCCAAAGTGTTCCAATATGCACCTGTAACTTGATAAAGTTCGAATTTGTCAAACATTGACTTATCGAAGAATTCAACAATAATTTATCGAAAATATTATTTTTGATGATTTTTTTTGCTAGATGGACAAAAGCAAAAATACTTATCATCATTGAATATTGTTTTCAACAAACTCATATTCAACAATTTCTCTTTCTTTCTTCTTTTCTTCTTTTATTTTTTCGACTTGTCGAACTCTCTCAGCCAAATAGGTTAAATATGGAATATGCATATTGAGTAACTTTGGACGCATATGCAAGCCAAGACCTTTGATGGCTATTTTGACAATCTCGCTTTCAGGGACCGACACATAACATCGATTGCGAGCATTTTTGAATCGAATTATATAGTCATCTATCAATTCTCCATCATCTCGTTCTATTGCAAGCAAATCTGTCAATGAGACATTCAATTCTGCTCTAAAAAATTGAGCATGAAAGGCATTTTTCAATTGTGCCCACGTTAAAATCGAACTGCGTCTCAGATTTGAAAACCAAGTGAAAGCATTTTTTGTTAATGAAGCAGGAAAAAACTTCATTCTCAGGTTTTTGTTATCTGTCAAATTTCCTAATTCGACCAAATAGTGAGCTATATGTTCGATAGTTGACTCTCCACCCTCTCCTGCAAATTTTGTAATTATTTTGGAATTTTTTACACCCATTGGCACTTCTGTCATTTGCACTGCAGAAGGAAAAGCAGAAACAAAATATGGTCAATGCATGAGACCCACGTTGATACCTATTCCATTGAGGATATCCTCGACAATCCTTGTCACCTGGTAATGATATTCACGTTGTGTGTGAAGTCTATTCAAAACTTCATCAGCATTTTGATCTCGTCGAACGAGATAAGAAATATTTTTTTCCCTTTCAGGATTGTTAAATACATTTCCCTCATCATAATCGACAATTCGAGCAATTCTCTCGACTTCTTTTACCAGTCGATCATATTTTGACTCATTGTCTGCCAGGATAGGATTCAAAATAGTAGTCATCTGGTGAGTGAACAGGTTGACTAAATCATGATGGCTTTCGTCAATATATTGCGAAACTCAGCCATCGATCCTGGATTATTCAACGAGGAGCCCACTTGGTAATCTCGATTAACTTCGTCAGACATGGTAACAATTTTACCACTTTTTAACCGCATGCACCAAATATCAACACTGCATGCACAATGCAACAATTGAAAGCAACACATTTTGATACAATTAAATTTTAAAATTGTCCCATCGGGCGTGCCAATTTGTTTTTTCGATTTTTAGCAAATCGATGGTGGTTCGATTCTAATGGTCTGGGAGCGAAACCAACTCCTCTTTTGCGGGTACTAGTTTTATTTACATCAAAATATATGCCTTTGACAATGACGAAGAAGAAAGAATTAAGTTTTGCAGATATTCGAAATGAACAATAAAATTTAAATGACTTGAATAAAAGGGGAATCAAATTAAATAAAGAAAAAGTGTTTGGAAAAATAAAGGACAAATTGAAAGGTCAAGACTGGAAAGGATAAAAGTTGTTGAATATAAAGGAATCGAAATGACATTGCAAAGAAGATAAATTGCATGAAAAGAAACGTTGCAGAGAATTTAAATGAAAAGTAAAGATATGGAAGGAACTCTTCGAAGAAAAAAGACTCTTGACTGACTCAGAAAGTCGCTGGGAATGTGAGTGAGTGTAAGTGTTTTCTCCAAAAATATTCCAACCTTTGTTCCTTCAATCTTTCACGTATTTATGGAAGTCTTTGACCAATCAAATTCAGATATAACTTCCACGTGCGTCAATCATTGAATAACTGTTCCCGCTCTCTTTGAGTGCCATCTGTAACTTCTGCCAACTATCTTCGCATAGTAACTCCCTTCGATTGCTTCCGCTCTCTCGCATAATAATCAATCAGAATCCTCTTTTTCATCGATTGACCATCTTCAAGGAATCCAATACAGTTATTCTCCACCTCAAAGTTCACAACTTGTTTATCTTTTTTGACTAACAAATTACTTTTGCTTCGATTTGGTTTTCTATCTACCATCTTCGACACCAATAACCTCTTCTTCGATACAGTTGACCTCGTCGAGTCTGCCTCTTCGATTCCACATTTGCATCAATCGATTAATAGAGAGTACGAAAAGAGTACCTAATTGGCTCCAAATGCAAAGTTAATTCTAACATGTATTTGCAGGTTGATCGAAATATTTTTTGGCACTTGGGAATGATCGAAGCTTATTCTTGTCGAATATTGGCTTGTCAAAGAATTCAATAACATCTTTATCGAAAATATTATTTTTGATATAACAAATGCCCCCTAACTATTTATTTTTTTCAATTAAAAGGAAGAAAATATAAATACTTACTATTATTCAATATTTTCGAGAGCGGTACCAAGCATTTCTTCATCTTCTTCCTCAAAATTTTCCTCAACATAGTTAATCCATTTTTAGGAATGGAGTTTTAACTGCTTTACTTCGATCGGTCGAAGTAGAAGGAACATGACGCAACTTTCGAACACTTTAGTTACCACCAATTCGATCTTGAAAAATGGTATTACTTCCACAGCCTCGATAAAAAATAACTACATCGAGCCTGTTGCGGTTGGTATTCTCTCATTTTCTCATTCACTAAACTCTTGCCAATTCTTGATCTATCCAACCCCAATAGCATGGGATCGACGAAACGAAGGTGAATAATTATCCTGTGGACTCTGAACAAATTGAGTCTAAGTGTCAGTTTACTCTTCTTTGTCGAAATTGATCTTCGATGGCTTGACCAATTCGAAACTAACCCCAAATAATTGTTTGATCAATTTTATATATTGCACAAATTTTCACAAATATTTTCACGTAGTGCATGACAAAATATTAGTGAAGCATCATTCCATTCTTGAAGAGCCCAGAATAATTTTTTTTTTCAATTTATCGAAGAAAAATTATCTTCGATATAAGAAATGCCCCCAAGTATTTGTTTTCGAACTCTTGAGGCAAGGTGGCTGTTTGTCAAACTCTTGGATCTTTGACATTTTGTTGAATATTTTCAGCCGTATTCATTTTCGATACTTCATCGAATTTTTTATGACAACATATTACCCAAATCATGGTAATTTTACTTTTCCTTCTCGGATCATTATGGTCAGAGAGTTGTCATATTTGATGATTCGAAAATATGATAATAAAAAAAATGTTTTTTTCAAATTTCCAACTTCACAATTTCCAAAGTGAACAGAGAAGCTTTTTCTTATCTGAAATTTAATCAAATTTATAGAATTTCAAAGTTGAATAAAGATTTTTTTTTCACAGTTATATCTAACAACTGCCAATAACCACTTCTCAAGAACTTCTTTTTACAGACATATTTGTACATACCTTTATAGAGTAGCCACTCCTTCCAAAGTTTTCCAATATGCACATGTAACTTGATAAAGTTCGAATTTGTCGAACATTGACTTATCGAAGAATCCAACAATAATTTGTCGAAAATATTATTTTTGATGATTTTTTTTTTGCTAGATGGACAAAAGCAAAAATACTTATCATCGTTGAATATTATTTTCAACAAACTCATATTAAAAAATGAGCACTGCTAGGGAGCCAGCAGTTTTCTAACTTTTGGGCCAGCAAACAACCAGCATTAGTAATTTTATACCTCAAACAAAATAAAGCCCAAACCCATAAAGAGAGCGTGTACTCACGCTCCTTTACCACGCTCTCTTCTTCTTCCCCAAAATTTTACAGTCTCTCCTCTACACTCTACGCGCCATCTTTGTTTGAGGTATAAAATTACTAATGTATTACTCATTAGTAATTCATAATGACACCCAAAAATATTACTCAATGTTTCTTGTCTATTCATGAAAAATCTTTAAGTACTCTATAATAAAATTTCTTTTGATTTTGATTTTGATTTTGATTTTAATTTTGATTCATCATATCTAGTTTATGAAACTTAGGTACTTTTAATGTATAAATCTATGAAAAAATTCATTAAGTTATTATCTCAGTTGTTAGTAAAGGTTTGTTGTGGTAGAGCTTTGGAAATTGAAGCTGAAGTTTAACATGATAATACGCAGCAATACCATTTTCATGAGTAGATTACCCACCACCTGTTTGAGAAATTACCACAACGCCACGAGCAAATGCAAAAGAACCTGTCCCTCCAACAACCCTTAACTCTTCTCTTCTTCTACCTTTATTATTACTTTTCTGGGGTGATACTTTTTCTTTAGCTTGAACACTTAAGCTTCCAGAATGTTCTGGAGTGTCAAAGGTTAAACACATGACATTGAATGCAGATGAATCATAATAGTAATATTGCTGGAACTTTTAATTTATAAATCTTTGAAAAAATTCATTAAGTTATTATCTCAGTTGTTAGTACAGCTTTATTGTGGTAGAGCTTTGATAATGGCTACTGCACAATTAATTACTAGGTTTTTTATATGTGTTTGTGTTAATAGTATGTTTCTTAATAATATGCAGTGATTATTTGAAATTGAAAAAGATCCAGATATTAAGATGCCGTGAAGAAGTACAAAAACAAAGAAATCTGAAACGGGAACTAGGAGGAAAATGCAGCAGAAAACTCTTGAAGAACTAGAATCTCGGGTATGAACCAATTTAAAAAAGGATTTTACACACTTTACTTAGGACACTTTGCACCCATCTGAATGAAATTTTGCACACATGAATCAGATAGTTTGCACCCACTTTAATGAGAATTTGCACACCTTATTCAGCATAGTTTGCACTCAATATAATTATTTTTTGCACACATCTTTCGAACAGTTTGCACCACTTTAATTGGATTTCGCACACATCAATTTGACAATTTACACCCACTTTAGTCAAGTTTTGCACACCTTACTTGCACAGTTTGCACCCCAGTTTAATAAGATTTTGCACATATCACTTAGCATTAGTTTGCACCCAGTTTAATAAGATTTATTATTATTGTTATTTCTTATTATTTTCCAAACTAACCATGGTTAAAATTGGGTGAAGATTTTTTACTTTATGTTTGCAGAAATTGATAGAATGTCATTGTTCTCCCGTTTCAGTTTTCACAACAATAAATTCTCTTACAAAAGAGCAAAAACTTGAAGTTGATAAAATGGGATTCTCATCCATAAAGGCTATTCAAGATTGGAAAATTGATAGGTAATTATTCCTCGCACTTGCTAAAGCATATAACACAACAACAAGCAAACTGGAATTAGTGGTGGGGGATATCGATGTGACAACAGACAAAATTGGGTTAGCTCTAGGATTACCTTCAGTTGGTAAAAGTTTTCCAGAAGAAGAAGATTGGACTTCAGAGCAAAAAAGATTAGTTGCCCCGTTCAAGTCTGTGACAAGCCCATGGTTACAAGAAGTATTACATTCAAGAGAATGTAATGTTTCAACATTCAAAGGGAGAGATTACTTTAGGAGAGTATTTACAATGTTCATTATTAGCTCATTTTTGGTACCAACAAGTAGCGTTGTCACATCCCCAAAGCACTTATGTACCATTGTTGATGTAGAGAATATCACAAGATACAATGGGGCAAGATTTGTGCATGATGAGCTTATGAAAGGGGTTCAAAAATTCAAGAAAAAAATACATTAAGTATTGATGGTTGTCTTTATATTTTGATGGTAATCAGTCTAATGTACTTATCCTTTTTTCCTTTTTTGATTTCTTTTTTGATGATAATCATTACATTTATTATTTTGCTTGTAGATTATCTATTACCACAAAGACACATTCGGAGATAAGAAAAATTATATGGGGCCTCCACCACCATGGATTGCTTATTGAGATAAAGAAAAACTTGCAAAGAAGTTGACACAGGAGTCATCAAAGCAAAGGCCAACGGTTTGTTTTATTTATTTTATCTTGTTAATTCAATATAGCTTCTTTTTTTTAAATTGATGATTTCTTATAATATCCAGAATTCTTTTCACTTCTAGTTATCAGCTATGTTTTGTTTATCCAAGAGAAAATATATTAATTAGGTTTGATCCTTTATGTGTTCTTGTGTGATGTGTGATGTGTGTGTTGTTTGAGATACATACAACTGTGCTGAATTCCTATTTGTTGAAATCCTGCTATCTATATAGAATGCTCAAATGGCATAGTTATAGTTATGATAGTGCCTCAATTTTATTCTAAGTTCTTATATTTGCATGTCGTGTTTTAGAAGTTAGCAAAATGACATTCCAAGGTTGTTGAGTGCAGATGTGGACTCTGCTCCAGTGCTGCGAATTACATCAGTTTGGTTTTGATTTTCTTTTTTTATGTTAATTACTTTATGTAATTGCCTTATAATGTAATGCAAGAGCCTTTTTTTCTTTTAAGTGTCTTGTGACTATAATTGTGCATTCTGTGGTGTGCTTATTAGTGAATTAGTGTGTAGTTATTTGCTCTAAAGATTGAATGCAGTGTTGTGCAAACTGCAGAGAATACAATTACAATGGTAAATAACAAAGTTGAAATTAAACTGACTATTCCGTTGCATACATATCTACTTACTTCCCTAAATTGGATTTAATATGTGATCTCTGTTTTTTATTTTCAATTTTTAATTCATGGAATGCTAGTTATGCTAGAACTCTTCTCTGTTGGCGGATG